>NC_056740.1:196537607-196592607 GCF_019279795.1 Protopterus annectens
AGGCAAAAAAAGAAAGAAATGGGGGGGGGGGGGTCCTAACCAAAACACCTGCTCTCGTAGAGTTTTTAGTCGCATCCAGAAAAGAAGCAGCCATTAAAAAAGGGATAATTACTGCAACATATAAAACATTGCATGACAACTGAGAATTAATCAGAGAAGGTTAGAAAGAACTGGAAAAAGAGACTGGAAAAGCAATTCACAAAGAAACAATGGTGGGCTATATGTACGTCTCCCAAATATAAAACAAAGGATCTTTGCTTGGAAGTGTTTGCATTGGTACTTTTATACCCCAAGTAGACTCCAAAGAATTTTTCCTCAGGCAGACAGCAAATGTTGGAGGTGTGATTGGCAAGAAAAAGGCAATCAGGAACATATTTTTGGGAGTTGGCAGACTTAAAAATTCCCTGCAGACTAATCTATCAAAAATACTGGTTGTGCAAATTGGTATAACTAAGGAAATTATTTTTTTGAGCTACGATACAGAATTGCAATTGAATAAATATAGTAAGGACTTGCTGATTCTAATTATAAAGGCAAGCAATTACTGCAAAATGGAAATCCAAGTCTAAACCAACTGTGATAGAAGTAGTGAACATAGTAACAGATAAAACAACTGGAAATGGGATATTTAGAAAAGGACAGGAGCAAATTACATAGAAGAAGATGGGAATTGTAGGAACAATACATGCAGAATAATGTTTGGAGGAGGAATGATGTTTAAAAGAGGGCAGGATTTGAAAGAACTTTGTAATGTTTGACTGACAATGATTGAATAGATATGTGATGTATAATGTTTGCAACTAAAAAATGTCAATATGGTTTGTTTTCATTTATATAAAAGTATGAGTGCTTATGTCATAAGTGATAATTTAATAAAGATTTGTTTAAAAAGACAGTCGTGGTATCCATCATGCAGTTGCACACTGAAGTCTTGAAATCTTTATTGCCACCAATTCCCTTTGGTATGTGTGGAAACATTCGCTGCAATCAAAAAGGTATCCTCAGTGGTTGCCATACTTCGAATTTACTGATCTCTTTAGAGTAGATAGTAAAATTGTAAAGGTCTTGGTGGGCGATTGTACTTGACCCACCCTCAGGAGCAAAAAAGGTTTAAAAAAAAAAAAATCTCCAAAGCAAATTATAGCCTACTGAGCGATGGCATCAACAGTTCCAGACCCCCACCCAACACTGTCAGCAATGACCCCCATACTGAAGTGTACACAAATGTCCTGTATAAACACCTATATAAATGTAAGACTCAGCCATATTGGAATGGATCAATCCTCACAAAAAAATAAGCCATCCTGGTGGACATCCAGCATAAATAGGTTATAGAATAAGAGAAAGAAACTGCTGTCAAAAATACATGGGACTGGTCCCGGCAAAGGAAGGACTCCTTCCAAAGCATAAACAAGCAGATCAGACATCTTGTAAAGTCCTCTAAAGCTAATTACAAAACTAAATTTGCATCCCTATCCAAGGTAAATCACAAAGCATTCTTTAGCTACATTCAGTATCTAAAGGGGAAGGCCCAGCCTTGTGCCAAACTAGCTGTGGACGGTACCACTTACACTGAACCGGAGGACATCGCCAACCTGCTAGTGGACACTTTGGCAAAAACGTCACCTCCCTGTCCCCACCAATTATACCCCATAATGTACCTGTCTCCAGTCTTCTGCCTAGTATCTCTGGAGAGCAGGTCATAGTCGCACTCTCAGAGGCCAACAACACAGCCTCTTTGGGACTGAAAATATCCCAGGCTGCCTATTAAATTGTCTAAATCAGTAGTTAGAGGAACCGCTCAGCATGCTCTTCAAATTCAGTTTGTTCCAGCTGATGGAAAACAGCAACCATAATCCCCTTGCACAAAGGGCGTTCCTCAACCGAACCCGGGAACTGCAGACCCATAGGCCTACCCAGCCTTATCTGCAAGACCATGGAGAGAATCATAATGAATCTCATCAACAAGGATGCAGGGGACCTTCAAACTCTTGACCCAACCCAGTTTGGCTTTGTTAAGGGTATATCTTGCCTGCTAAACCTGGTGGACTTCTTTCAGACTGTTACCAAGGCCCTGAATGAAGGGGAAAACAGTTCACGCTGTCTATCTCGACCTAGCTAAGGCCTCTGACACAATTTCTTACTTAAGACATCATTGAGAAACTCACCCAGCTGGGGATTACCTTTTACATTACTAGATGGGGTACCAACTGGCTCACAAACAGAACACATGCTCAAAATTGATTGGGGATGCCAACTCTACTAGCAGACCTGTTACCAGTGGTGTTTCACAGGGATCTGTGCAAGGCCCCCTACTGTGTGGTACCCGTTTTTCAGAAATCCAGGCGAAAATAGATGGCCTACAGCTTACCAAGTTTGCTGATGACCGCAAACTGGGTGAAATCATCAAATCCCCAAAGATGTCAACATACTACAAAACGGGCTTACACAGAAAAATGATTGGTGTCAAAGCCACAGACTTAAAACTACACACAAAAAAGTGCATCATCCTCCCCTTCGGCAAAGGAGAAACCCCTCCTAATTACAACATTAATAATATCCCCCCAAGTTCAAACTCAGTGGTGAGAGATTTAGGAACACAAGTTGACAGCGACCTTAATTTTGACCATCAGGTGTCCACAGTAGTAAGGAATGCCTTCTGCATTGCACACCTCATAAGCAAAGGCACAGCATTCAAAGCTAATGAGATTATAACTCCCCTGAACCTGGCTCTCATCAGACCAATAATAGCATTCAATGCTCTCTTCTGTATGTACCTCACCAGACATCTGCAGCAACTAGAGAGACCTCAGAGGTTTCTCAACAGGAAAATCCAGGGCCTACAACACATGGCCTACACAGTCAGGAAAATTCAGGGCCTACAACACATGGCCTACACAGTCAGACTGAAGGCCCTGTCGCTTTACTCAGCATCGTATAGACTGCTTAGAGGAAACTTGTGAATGGCCTAAAGAGCAGTGTCAGACTCTACCTTGATGAAACTGCTACACATCCGCAAAAACAATTGGACAAGATTCACTCTAGGGATCTTAACATAGACTGCGATATTAACAGGACATGGTGGAGAGAATGATACGTCTCCAAGAGGTTGCCACCCCTCTGGAACAAACTTCCCATTTCAGGTAAAACAAAGCTCCTCAATGACCCTATTTAAGCGTAACCTGAAGAACTGGCTGGGAAACCGTAAATTTACACGGAGGGTTTCACCTATGTACTTCTTAGACAGGGGCAGCCAGTGCTGATCTTAGATTCACACACAGACATAGACTGTATATCCTGGTCCATAAGGGAACAAGGGTATAACATGGCTAGGCTTGTAGAGGCCTTAGGGCCAACAGCATAGTAACCTAAGATCCTATGACTTGTGTCTCTCTTACACACACAAACACACGCATGTGCGTACACACACACGCAAGCACATGCATATACACACACCAACATGCACAAACATGTTAACTTTTCATACCATTGGAAACCAGGGTATTTATAAACTCTTTCCATACGAGTTACAGGGACATCTCCAAGACCAAATAAGAGCATGTTGCACTACAAACGATATACTACCATACCTTTGCTGGTTTCTGCAATATCCTGTTCTGGGACAGGGTACGCTGCGCAATGGCACAGTGGTCGCACAATTCCTAGTGTCTTCCCCAATTATTACCATTGACATATGACATATATTTCTTAAAGTTCCTCCAGGTGACAAACACTTAATACACAAGAGAGTGCATCTATTCTTATAACAACATTCCCATCTTACAGTTGGCAAAGTTCACCAATGAGTTCTTTCACTTTTCATCATGAGCAGAACTTGAAGCAAAGCATGCCCACTCCCCCATCCCAGGAGGGAAACAGGCTTGCCGCCATTTGCTAGTTTCCCTCAGAAGTGCTAACAACTCTATTAAATTATCCAGTCAAACATTAGGATAGATTCAATTTTGGACAACCTCATTTTGTATATTCATTGCAGGTCCAGCTGACATACTTGTTCTGCAGGTACATTCATTGCGTCCTAACCCTGCTGAGGTTGTAGGAGGCTGATAAGGCTGGAAGTGCACTGCTGGAGGGGAGGAGGTCCTGCTCCTCACTTGCAGGCAACCCACTAGCACTGCCCAAAGTGGCCCACCCATAGCTGGAGCAGATGGTGGAGGCTGTGGTCGAACAAGCAACAGGCAGATATACACAGCCCATGTGGACAGCCTCTTTCAGTAAACAGGAGATTCATACCAGGATAGGCAAGCAAGCATCAAATGCACACTCCTACCTTCCCTCTCTGACCTCTCCAATGTGCAGGTCACTAGCCAATTCTAAATCATCTAGGTAACAGTCAGGGTGTTAACCCTCTGCAACAAAAATTCAGGTATAGTATGACCACTCTGAATTTAGTGACTTAAACTGACTCTCACTTAAAATCCTTTGCATCAACATTCTTGGACATACCTATAACTTTTGAGCTATTTCAGATTTCTTCCTTTTATGATGTCCTATCATTTAGTAACTACTTCAAGCTAGAAATGTGATGCAGTAGTGGTCAACACTTGTTTGTGTCTTTCGGCTTTTCCCGGTTAGGGGTCGCCACAGCGGAACTCCGGTCCGCTAATGATTGGTAGTTGATTTTTACGTGCCGAGTTACCAGCCCTGACGCACAACCTTCAACGAAGGTATGCCCATTCACGCATGTCTCCACGTAGAAGACGCTCTAGCTGAGAATCGAACCGGACAGCGTCTTACTGTGAGGCGATAACGCTACCGCAGCACCACCACCGCGGTTTACAAAAGCACAATCATAAAACTGTGATTCCACACATTAAGTCTAAAGATCAAAAGTCACTCTAATGCTTTAAATGCATTTTTTCCAGAGGGATGAATGCACAGCTTCCCTGATGTAGGGGGAGCTGCGCCCTCAACACCTCTACTATTAATAAATTACCCTGAGACTGCTGTACTTTGCAGTAATAGGAATTCTCCCAGAAAAGTGTTTCAATTGTAGCACATAATTTACACCACTCACACTTTAGTGATTACACGTTTAACATCCATCACTAGTGCATAACACTTCTGCCGGGTATCCAAGTACCACTCGCTCATTCAGTGACTTGCTGTTCAGAACTGTAAGGGGCCTCATCAATATAGCCAAACATTTCTATGTTATGCAAACTAGTCTGAACCTTATTCTCCAACTTTCACCTTGTAAAATTTTCTCAGTCTAGCCATCACCTTCTAATACAAACTTTCTACTCTTATCCATACATGCACCCTGCTACTTCTCTTACCCAGTTCTTTATAACCTTTGTCTTCTTAACATCCCCAAATTCTGACTTTTACTCTTCCCGTTGTCACTTACTATGTAAAAGTTATTTTGCCCTCTCATTCCATCTACAAATTCAATTTCTAGCTTCAAGCTTAACATCCCTCAGCTCTTTACATGCATTATTACTCGCCAGCTAACATTTAACCATACAATGGTCCTCATTTCAATGCCCTTTTAAATCTTCTTTCAACATTTTTACTGTCTGCCACATTTATCTACACAGGCCTTTTTCACTCTTTATTTTCCATGTCTTAAGAAAGCATGCCTCAATTACCCCTAAAACCCACAGAATGCCTTTTTATATGACTTACAACAGTTAATTCACCCTGATCACCTCCATCTAATCTCCCAATTTCAACTAAACTTGCACTACTACAATATTGTTTACTAATGATACAACTATATTGTTCTATTGAGCAAATTATATAAACCACTGCATAAAAATGTTATAAAAGTACCTTTATAGATTTCATGCTGTATATTCATTCAAACGTTTATTTTCTAAACCACCTATACTGGTGAAGATAGACAGTCACAGCAATAGCAAGCATGGCAGACCACACTTTTTTGACCAGCTTAAAAGATAACTGGTGTCTGGTCAAGGTGGACCTGGATGGGAGATGAAAACAGTACAAAACAAAAAAGGAAAGAAATTATTTTGTACTAAAATCATCCTCAAGCCGAGTACCTTCACAAAGGCACTAGGGCCAGGACTGCTAGATTGACCAGTACAGAATCATCTAGGAATGGAAAAGATCTTGCTGCTGTGTTAGGCCCCGATTCAACAGAAGGCCCAACTGTGACCATAAAAAACAATAGTCCACAAAAAGTTTAACTGACCAGCCATACAAGACTAGAAATGGAGAAATGGGCACTTGGACAAAATGAAAATTATGTGTTGTTTCTTCTATGCAACTAACACAAGAGTTCCCAAAAAGGGGTTGCACTGCAACAGCAAGGGAAAAACACAGAAAAGAAAAATTATTGAAATAAAAAAATGTCAACCATTACGGATTCCAATTTAAGGTGATTAACTGGCCGAATAAAAACAAAATAGTATGTAGTCACGAAAACACCGAGTGGGAAAAGGAAGCTAGAAAGAATGAAAAAGTCCAGAGGTATTTGCAACATTAAAGAGAGAGGAATGGACCAGAAAGAAGAAGAGAGAGACCTAACATGGTGCAGTTTGCACGCAGAAAACAAATCAATGTTAACTTGTTGTTGTTGTTGCGGTGGTGGTGCTGCGGTAGTGTTGTCGCCTCACAGTAAGACACCGTCCTGTTCGATTCTCAGCTAGAGCATCTTCTACGTGGAGACATGCGTGAATGGACGTACCTTCGTTGAAGGTTGTACGTCAGGGCTGGTAACTCGGCACGTAAAAATCAACTACCAATCATTAAAGGACCGGAGTTCCGCTGTGGCGACCCCTAATCGGGAAAAGCCGAAAGACACAACAACGTTAACTAATAATCATAAAACAAAGTAAAAAATATTTGAAAATACAACAGGTAAAGGTCCCCAGACACAGTAAATGTTACAAAAAAGAAAAGCACACAAGTTTAAGGTCGTGACAAGTAAGCAGGTTTATACAGAAATGGTGGAAACTGAAAATGAAGCAATAGATCACATGCAAAGTGAAAGACGTGAATGGGAATCCCAGATGCAAAATCCACTTTTATTAAAACAGGTACAGCTTGAAGAAGTGACAGAGGAAGCAGAGCAGTACAGTACTAGAAAAAAAAAAAAACTTAATAATTCAGTTAAATGTTGAAAGCAGTAAAGAAGTTTCACAAAATGAAATATGACGCTTCCACACAGAGGTGAAAAGAGCAAGAAATACAAACCATAGAAGAAATTCTCAATCAGGAAGAAAAGAATTTAAAAGACAACCTGCTGGATTTGATAGAAATTGATAAATATAATAATATGCATGAGAGACAGAGGCTGCCAAAAATGAATAAGACAAGATTATCAAAAAATTAATAAGCCAAATTAATAAAGAATTGGAACTATAAAGAGATCCTCATACTATAACAGAAATTAATAGAATACATTATTGTGCAGCAAAACTAACAACAGACAAGGTATTACCAAGAAAGCATAAATTAATAAAAGAAAATATTGGAACAAATAGATCACCACCATGGAAGCATCAACTAGAAACATTTGTGAAACAATTAAGAAATACAATTACTGGAAGAAAAAAAATGAAATCAATCTAAAAAAAATATTAGAAAAGTGAATGAACCGAAACAAAAATACAACAAAAACAGATCAGGACTTGAGCTATACTACCTCTGATAAATTAAAAATCATTAACCAGGCTGAAAAACTTAGGAGATGCACTAAGAGATATAAAGAAAGGATACAAAACAAACAGTTTAATGATGACCCCAGGAAATTTTACAGGAAGTTAGGAAAGAAAACAGCAACAACTGAGATACCACCAAGAAAAGAAGAAATTAATGCATTCTGGAGAAATATCTTAGAACCGGAAGGAGCACAGTAAGGCCGCCAAGTGAATAAAAGAACAATTAAGAAAAATATGGACTGGAATGAACTAACTGCTGCTGAGATGGAGATAAAAATTATAAAAGGCTCCCAATTGGAAAATGCAAAGTCCGGATACAGTACCTAACTTTTGGTTAAAGGTACTGTCATCTTTGTACTGTGATTTAGCCTTACGTAAAAAATGTTTACATATACACCCTGAAATGATAATCGACTCGCTAACAATGGGGAAAACCATACTCATACTTAAAAGTGAGCCTGCAGATCACACTAAGAATTACTGACCAATAATCTAATTCCTAACAGCATACAAGTTACATACGGGAATTGATGCAGATAGAGTAGTCACTTACATAAAAAGAGGAATAAAAGAGATTCATACGGAAAGTACAGTTGTGTAAAATGTTACTGTAACAGTAGATCTCCTTTTCACTGTTACAGTATTCATCACCTCTGGGATGTCCTGCCAAAGATAGCCCAACATCTGGCAAGTATACCAAATAACTAGGAGCATCATACATTAGACATAGGATTCCCGAGCAAGTTTAGGGTGTAAAAGTGACGTACAGACACTCCCAACCCAGAACTGACGTGCCCCAGGAGAACCAGAACCACCAATGGAAAGGAGAAGATGTACATCCAGAAAAAGAAAGGAAGGAAGAGAAGGGGAAGAACCTCTTAGCCAGAAACAATACCACCCATGGAAAAGGAGAAACAGAATGGGGAGTAGGAGGGAGGGAGTGAATACTGCAACAGTGAAAAAAGACGATTGTCTACTGTTTATGGTTAAGACTTTAGACAACTGAACTATACCCTTCCCTATCACTACTGCAGTATTCATCACCTCTGGGACAGTACAAAATCTACTGAAAAGGTAGTGAGGAGCCCTCCACAAACCTATGAAGAATAGCCTTGGCAAAACCTGCCCTGGCTCTGGAAATGACATCCAATTTATAATGTTTACTGAATGTATGAATGGAAGACCAAGTAGCAGCTTCAAGGATGGAACTGGTGTCCAAACCCTTGAAGAAAGCCTCTGCCATAGCTCAAGTAGAATGAGCCTAACAGAAGCAGACAACAGCTTGCCATGAAAAGAATAACAAAAGGAGATTAGCTCTGGAAATCCAGGAGGAGACTGTTTGCTTAGAAACTGCCAAACCCAATGTCTTGGTATGAAAAGAAAATGTTGGTCAAATTTATGAAAGCCCTTTGTTTTACCCAAGTAATATTTGAGCTGTCTATACAAGTCAAGAACCTTCTCACTAGCAGACTGCAAAGAAGAAAAAAGGAAGGAAGCTGAATCGACTGATTAAGGGACAGCTCATTAACCACCTTGGACATAAAAGTATTAATAAGGAAAGACACCCTGTCTCTATGAAGAAAAAAAAAAGAAAAGAAGAAACTGCCATCAAACCCTGGAGTTCAGACACCCATGTGGCAGAGGTTAAAGCAAACAATAAAACAGTCACTGCAAAAAAGAAGTGGCAGGTTCGAAAGGAGCCAGTCACTTTTTCCAAGGACAAAATTAAGATTCCAGAAAGGGGGAATGGACTTTCTTAGGGGTCTGATATGAAGGATGCAGTTTAGAAATTGCTTGACCTCAAATCTAGAGGCCAGGGGAGCATTCAGTGGCGGACAGGCAGAGATTGCTGGCAGATGAACTTTCAATGAAGAATATGCCAAGCCAACATACAGCACTTCACACAGACAGGAAAGAATCAACGGGACCCCCAGTGAAAAGGGATACTTATGAAACTTAGGACACCAGGAAGAAAATCTCTTCCACTTGGACATACATGATTTTCTGGCAGTGGGTTTCCTGGCTTCCTACAGGACCCTAAGCACAGTCTTAAAAAATTGGTGTCAGAAGGGAATTAAAACCCTATCACCCAAACTGTCAGTTGAAGAGTGGACAGGTTAGAGTGAAGGAGAGATCTTTTGTCCTGTGTGAGAAGATCCATACGGTGAGGTAACTTGAGATAATTACCACTGGCCAGATGAATAAGGAGGGGAAATCTGTGCTGTCTGAGCCAAAACAGAACTAAAAAAAAAAAATCTTGTTGGAGTTCCTCTCGATCTTGTGAAGGACCTTGGGAAGAAGAGGAAGGAGAGGAAAGGCATAAAGGAACATTCTCTTCCAACATAAACACATGGCGTCCACATTCTAAGCCAAAGGACTTGGGACTCTGGAAGAAAACTGAGGGAACTGTATGTTCAGAGGAGAGGCAAAGAGATCCACTTGAGGAATACCACCCCAATGAACTATGTCTAGATACACATCTCTGTGCAGTATCCATTCATGAGGCTGTGTCCTGGGCCTGCTGAGAGAATCTGCCAAAAGACTGTACTCCGATGGAATGTAGACTGCCTGTATGGTCACCAGCAGATTGATAGCCATTTTCCATGCCTGAAGGGGTAGTCTGCAAAGAAGGTAAGACCTCGTGCCCCTTGTTTGTTGATGTACCACATGACTGTGGTGTTCTCTGTATAAACCTTCAAGGGACCTGGCACTCAGAGCAAGCGTAAAGCTTGAGGAGCCAGAATCAGAGCCCTCTCTTCCTTGATGTTGATGTGGTCCACCTTCTGTGAGAGGTCTGTTGAATCCACCAGAAATTCCAGTTTGAGACAAGGCAGCAGAGGAACTATCCTTCCCTTGGATAAGGAAGGTACAGCTATGGAAAGGATTGGTACGAAAATCTACACTTCTGCTACTTTAGCCTTTAGGACTATAAATTACCAGACCCATATGATAAGCTACATTTTGTGGTGGAAGAAACCGATGGTTAGAGGACCAAGGGGTACAGAAACCAAAACCCTCTGAGGAGGCTTAAAACCAAAGCATTGAACAAGTCCTAAGGGAAGTTCTGCCATTCTCTAAGTGAATTTCGGACAGCTGACACCACATTTAGATTTCTGTCTTTTCTTTAAGGGGACATATGTCCTGACAAAACATGCTAGTTTGAACCCATCTAGATTCAATCAAGGTACCCAGCATCTTTTCCCTAAGAAGGATCTGAAGAATCCCTTTAGGTCCCTCAGAGATAATCAGTTGTGTTATCCCCACAGTGTCCATGGTGGAGTTTTGTAAGGCCTCTGAAGACATGCGAGAAGCAGGTTCTGAGCTGGCCTCTAAGATGGTCGCTGCAAAAGAAAATTATGGCAATACTGGACTGTCCTCTGGGTTGCCCTTCACCTCAAGAGGGATGTCTAGTGTAGGCTGGAGAACAGCGGCTGTATCTCAAGGCGAGTGGATTCTGCCATGGTACCTTAGGCTAACAGTTTGAGAAGTTGGTTCTTAAGATAAATGGAAAGGTAAGAAAGACATCTAATGAAAAGACTTGGATAAAAAAGCCTGACAGATGGAAATTTAAGTGTGGTCATGAAATGCACTTAAACAAAACAGACACCTATCGAGGCAGTTCTTGTGGGAAATCTGCCTCCCGACGTTTGCATTTCTGTTTCTTGGATGAAATGTAACCCACTGAAAAACAGAATAAAAAGAAAAAAGAACCCCAATGTAGTCCTTATCTTGAAGATGTAGGCTCAGTATAATCAGCACAGTGAAGGGCGTTCAGATTGACTTACGATAATGGCGTTCAGACTGGTGACTATGAAGTTCTGGTTTGGAAGCATTCATATGTCACCTTTAAGCCCTACTCACGTGTGGAGAGCATGTCTGACGTACAACTCTCTTAGGTTATAAAGTTCTTGTATAGTGGCCGGATATTGGGCTATCCTTGGCAGGTGATCCCGGGGATGATGAATACAGCAACAGTAATATGAAGGACATCACAGGATGATTTTTCTTAAATAAAGCCATAACAGAGAGCTGTAAAAAGAAAGGGGCTCTAAGCACGGCATGAGTAGAGTAGAAGTATTTGATAGTACTCCTCACTCGTGGATTACACAATGCTTACAGATGTAAAAGAGCAATCACACACTCATACATTTTATTCCAGTTATTATGAAGAAATGGCAAACCATTTTGCAATTGAATCACAAAAAAGGAAAGAATGCTATCCATGGTGTGAAAACCCAGTGTGCAATATTTCAAGATAATTCTTTGTCACCATTATTGTTTTGTCTTGCTATCAAACCATCAAGCTGTTTACTCAAAAGCCTAAATCACGGATTCAGTCGGACTCCAAGAAAATTAAGCGCAAGGATATCTCATTTACTTTTTGTGGAACTGTGTAAAACTGTACAAGTTCATCATACAACACCCGAAAGAGCAACTACAAGCTGTTAAAGCCTTCTGAGATGACATAGGAATGTCATTTGGTCTCGACAAATGTGCGAACTATTGAAACAGGAAAACTGGAGACATGAGAAAATATAAAGGGGAGAAATGTGTTGTACGAGATTTGGAACAAGAAGTAGGAGTTTACAAATACCTTGGAAAAGATGAAGGAGCAGCGAAACAGCATGAAAAAAATGAAAACAAAACTCAGTAATGAATATTTTAGAAGACTAAAATTAATACTGAAAACTGTTTTCACATTCAGGGATAAAGTCCAAACTATAGATCAGCTTGCACTTCTTGTTTAACATACAGCTTTGGGGTGCTTGACTAGCCACAAAAAGAGCTGAAGAAGCTTGACAGGAAATATGAAAATTGCTCCATGCCCATCAAATGGTATACAAGAAATACTGTTTGCCAAGATTATATATCCCTCTATCTGAAGGAGGCATGTGCCTCCTTGAAATCGACTATACATATAGGTCAGTGATTGTGGAAATGCATAAGTATTTTTAAAAACCTTTATTGAATTATCACTTGTGACAGACAAATTTACGTTTAAATAAAAGTAATCAAACTGTATTAACATGTTCACGTTTACAAACATTATACTTCACATACATTGTTATTTACCATATAACCTATGTAATATTACATAAATTATTCAGTTACTACCTTTTTTAAGAAACATCTCCATTAAACCATTACTTACAACACAAGCAATCAGACATTTACATAAATGAAAACTAACCACACTGACACAATCCTAGTTGCAAGCATTTTACATCGCAAATCATAAAGACATTCTCAGTTGCAAACATTATACATCACTTATACTCTATCCTATCATTTTCAGTCAAACATTACATAGTTCATTTAAGTCTTGCCTTCTTTTAAACCTCATTCCTGCCCTGAATGTACTGTTCCCACAATTCACATTTTTTTCCTATGGAGTTTGCTCCTACCCTTTCCTATCATCTTTCCCTCTCTAGCTATTTGTTCTGAATACCTTCCAGCCCCCTCTTCCACCCATTTTGGTGAGTGGAATAACCCTAATTCAGGCATTATTAATAACAATGACAGTGGATAAGGTGAAAATAAAAATAAAACATGGCACACTCATACAATACGCAGATGAATCGACCATCATCTGCTCAGCCCAGTCCCTACCCAAACTGCAAAAAGTCACACAGGAAGCCTTTTCCTCTGTTGAAACTTGGTTATCCGATGCCCAATTAATACTCGACCCAAACAAAACTAAACTACTCATCTTCCAACACACCAAACATACTCAAAACAACTCTCACTTTAACATCACAGCAAAAGACGCCACCACTATATACCCAACTGAACACACCAAATTGCTAGGAGTGGAAATAGACAAACTAAAATTTGACATTCACATATCCATGACCATAAAAAAAGTCCACAAAAAACTAAGAGCGTTATACAGAAATAAGCAATTTCTCACCAAAGCAGCAAAGATTTCAATAGCAAATTCCCACCTTATCTCCACCCTACATTATGCCTCTCCAATATATACCAACCTAAGGCAATGCGATCTAAACAAGCTAGAGACATGCTACAACAAAATTGCCATATTCGCCACAGGGGCATCCTACCGTAGTCACCACTGTCTCTCACTGAACTGGGCTGGCTTGAACTCCCTCACCTCCTTCAGTGGTATCAACTCTCACTCGCCCACAAACTAGTAAACCATCCACTAAATGTCCCATCCCTCCAGAATCTACTCCAACCCTATCGCACCACCAGACCACTAAGATCCAGCAACAAAAATCACTTGCAGATCACTAAAGCCAATAACTCTGCTGGTGAGGCACTATTCTCTTGCACAATAGCCAAATTATGGAACTCCCTTCCACCCACAATTACCTCCGTACCATCATGCACCCACTTCAAAACTTTACTAAAACCTCACCTAAAAACATGCTGGCTATGCCCTTGCAACTCCCACTCTAATATCACCCACCCCATCCAACCACTACCTTTCTTTCCACTCCACTAACTACCTTGATTATAGCAAGCTCAGATGCTCATAAGCCTAGTACTTATTATACAGCAGGAACTTCTCATTGTAACATTTGTTAATGTCTGTTATGTACTTCAAAGATAAAGATTCTAGTTGTCAACTGATGTACTATGTTCTTCATTTGTAAATATGTTGTAAGTAATTACTATGTTAAATTGTTAATCGCCATGTAATCCAATGTAACTACTGTCTGTTTATTCTAACTTTTCTCCCTGGGCCTCCGCTGAAAATGGACCTACATCCAGTCAGACACACTCAGTCAACAAATGTAAATAAATAAATAAAATAAATAAATAAAAAAACTTCATTGGATTTCCATTACCCATTTCTACAGATGCCAATGGCATTAGGAAATTTATGGATGAAAACTGGAGGATAGTTGTAGGTAATAAAGAACTGAATGATGTTTTGGGAAATGATCCAAAATTTTGCTATAAGAAGGAATGGGATTTATGGAAGATGCCTTAAATGTGATTGTGAAACATAATGGTTTACAGATATGGTCAAAAAATAAATTTACTTGCATATCCACTTACATAATTTATCTGGCCATTTGTGACGTGTCAAAGTTAAACTATCCGAACATTATGAGCACGTTTTGGCTATTAAATAAAGATGAAAAAAATGCACTGGCCAAACATTCACTTATATGTAGAGATTTTAGGAAGTTTATGTTTTTTATATTAGATTATGTTAAACCAATACCATCTGCAGGTGACTTTAATTCTTTTACTTCTAGTTGTTAAACTGGCAAATGTTTTTAGAAGCGGATAGATTGCCAGGTTTAAAGGAAAATATTACCATCAAAAACTAATTATTATAAGTTTATAGCATGTTATTTATGTGCACTGTAGTTTGGGATTTGTATATTAATTTTTGTAAATACAGTTTAGCAAGTTAGTGTTTTTATATTTAACATTATATTATGTGTTTTTTTATGAATGTGGCCTTTAACATTTTTGGGGGGAAATGTCACATGAATGAATGGGAGATTATTTAATGAATGATTCTTGCTGCATTATATGTTTCTGAAAAAGTCTTTGAAATATATTAAAGACGAAAGCGCTAAAACATATATATTTAGAAAGATAGAAAGATATATAGATATATACATACACACTTTGCAATTTGCTTCTTGAAGTTATAGTAGCAGATATAACCACAATTTTGTTTCCAAGACACTTTGGTTATTCTCCTTGATTATTCATCAGTTTCAATGTCTGGCTTTTCCATTTGAGTGGATTTTTTTGTTGTTTTTTTTTTTGCTTCTTTCTTTTTTTGCATTTATCTGTGAAACCATTGACATTTAAAGACATTACAGAAAGCATCACTGTATTAAAAAGTTATTATTCCCACCTTTTATGTATAACACCTTTTTTGTTAAATGTCTCGTTCTAGCTTTTGTGTTACATGCATACACTGTTTGGCAGGATGAACTTTTATATAGTCGTTTCTTGTCATATCCATTTGAGCCTAGGTCATATCTTGCAAAACTTTTTGTTTACTGAAAGCCTTCAAACAAGGAAAAAAAACAAACTTCAATACCCCCTAAAACCTAATAATTTAATGCAAACACACAAAACTGTGTACATCCTCAAATACTAAAGTTTTCCCCTCCTAATGAAAAGAAATGTCCCAAACTGACAGCCGCACAAATAGACTTGAGTTAACCAAAAAGAAAGGTTATCCATGCTAAGAAGCATGGTGCAGCCTGTGCTTCTATTAAGTGGTAACTGATTTTGTCTTATCTTTACAGCTCTCCCAGCTGTGCAAACCCCTGAATGCTTTCAGAGAACATTATCTCCTATTCAAAAACAAACAGTCCAAAAAAATCTGAAAAATCAAAAAAAAAAAAAAAAAAAACACAACCGGAAACACTGGTGTAGATATCCATGCTTTACTGATGATTCTGGTACCTCGGCTTGGAAGGCTTGTGTAAGCCGAGGTACCAGAATCAACATTATCACCTAGTCAGTTTCTCTTTTCTCCCCCCAGCCAATCACTCTTCACCAGACTGTAACCAATTTCTCTTTATCAGATTGCTTCTATGGAGACATGAGGACCAGACGCAGAACTGCTTCTAAATATACAATGATTTGCTAGAAAAAAAGCTTTATAATATTCAATATTCTTTTTTATTTACTTTCTCTTACTAAATCAGTCTAAGCTAATTAATCCAGTCAGTCCCCATGCAAGAATGAGAAAAAGCAAATTAATTTTTCTTTTTGTCATGCTCTTTTAACCAGGCTTTTTTTTTACACTGCAGTGCCTCCATTTCTTAAAACGGAACAAGAAGAGAGAGAAAAAAAAAACAGCAGCAGCACCTATTTACAATCCCCACTGCACTTAAAAATAACTTAGAAAACTTTACTTTATAGCATGCAAAGAAAACCATACAACCACAAAAATAGTATTATTAAGAAGAAAAAATGTTTTCTTTACTTACAGTCAAACTTTCTCTCCTCTCTTCCCCTCCCCAAAGCATTTTTCAGAATATTAATGACATGAGGTAGGCCCCAAAGCATTTTTCAGAATATTAATGACATGAGGTAGAGCATATACTTCAGAGTCCCCCACAAGTCCAACAAATTCTGAAAAAGTCCAATATTTCCAGATTTTCTTGTTCTGTCATATTTCACAAATACAATTAGTGGATTGTAATCCCACATTAAGTAAATTACTGGCTTTATTACTGTTCATCTCCGACAAGCAACCACCCAAAATTTTAGATGAGATTTTAAATGAGAAACAGGTGCTGAGTGATTTACGCTATTTAAATGTGTATTCTGAGACTGTATTTGAATTGATGAAATGTGCTATTACAAACTAAACAAAAGTGCTTAATTTTTTTTTTAAATTAAACTATTGGTTTACTGAGCTTGGCTGGCCAGGACTCCTTTCAGTTCCATTTCTACAGTTTCCGTTTCGGTTCCTAGTTTGGTTGTATAGTGACAGGGACTTTAGTCGATCTGTGTAAAGCACATGCTGGAGCCCCTTGATCTTCGTTAGAAACCTTTGAGTTCTCTCCAGTTGCTGAAGGTGCTCTGTACACTACATTCCGAACCAGTATACGGTATATGCTGCAACTACTGCCATGCATTTGGTGAACACCCAGGGGGTTGTGGTGAGACCAAAGAGCAATGCCCTGAAAAGGAAGTGATTGGCTCCTAAATAGAAATGGAGAAATCTCCTTGATTGCCTTGATATCTTGATATAGTGGTTATCTACAGAGCAAATCCAATCATCCTTCCTCAAAAGAAGTAGAATAGACTGACCCCTTACTATCCAGAACTTTGTTTCACAAAGCTCCTGAGATGACTGTTTTGTAAAGTTGGTAAAAGGTCCCCTGTCCCCCCAACAGCTTTAAAACTTCTGCTGCTGTGGATTCCATCTAATCAGGAAGTACTGTGGGAATTCTTTTCTTTAGGGGAAGTGAAGCAAAGGGAATTATGTAGTCGCTGGTTACGATCCTCAAAACCAAAATATCTGAGGCGATGGCCTGCCAGGCTTGAGGGTGCACGGATAAGTGCTCCCAACTGTATTTAGAGTGCGGCAGTCAGGCATTCCTTGAAGACTGCTGGAAGGATTTTGGGGGAAAGGGACCAAGAAATCCCTGATTCTGTGGTGTGCCTCTGCCCCTAGGGTGACGTCAATTGAATTTGCTTCTGCCTCTGCCTCAGGAGAATCTGTCTGCAGTAGTGTCCTATTTGAACCCTTGCGATTCCCTGAACCACACCTTCTTGCCACCTCTCTAATTCCTAGAAAAGGTTCTCTGAAGGGTGAAGAAGTGGATTCCAATGGCAGAAATGCTCTTACCATCCTGCTCATTCCTGGTGAGAGTTTCCTCGCTCTTTGGCCCAGAAAGTGTGGAACCATCAGGGGAGACATTAAGGAAGGACATCCTGAAGCCTTCCACAAAGTCACACAATTGCATCCAGGTGTGCCAGAAGATGGCTATGTGGGTAGTGGCTGCTCTTGCCATACTAGAAAGCAAACACATGCATATGCTGAACATCAATTGTAAAGTAGACATCTGGGACTCCACTGTTTATTTATCTTTTGGGGGGGGGGTGTCCATTGGCAGGTTACCCGAGAGGAACTTGGTGAGCTCCTTAGTCAAGTCCTTCTGGAAATGAATCATGTGGGCCCAGTAGTTCATTGCTTTAAGTGTGAAAGTCACTGATACATATGTTTCCCAAACCTTGCCTGTTAGGAGGATAGACAGATGATCTCCTCAAAATCATGCCATCTACCAGGAGACCCTTGCTCCAGTATGTTCTGTCCTTAGCAGTGACCAAGATTTTATCCAGTTTCTTAGAAATTGACTCTGCAGTGTCAGGATCTGCCCAAGCCCGCTGAGCTACCAGGTCTATACATGTGTTAGCAGGCAGTACCACCCAGGAGGTAGGAGAGCCAGCTCCAGCCTCAAGGAATGCAGATTCCTCAGGGAAGGGCTTATCAGTAGACCAATACCCTCCTTGTTTTTTTTCAGTTCCAAAATGTCATCACATGCGACATTCCTCTACCCAGTCTCTAGGGGACCCATCCCAGTCATCCAGGTCTGTCATTAGTGACAGATTTTGAGGAGGAATCTAAATGTTTCCTCGTACATGTCCTGGGACCCTGCTGTGATGGGACTTCCTGAAAAAGGTCAGAGTCAGGCTGGGAGCTCACATGGCAAGAAGCCCTGAGGCTGAATGAAGCTGACTGTCCCTGTTAACCTGTAGGTGCACAGTCAGACACAGTGTCCAAAAGTGGTTCCAATGGACCTGAACATGTGGAAAGCACCTCATAGTTTAGCCCAGCAAGAACCCTTTTGAAAGCCTCAAATGCAGAAGCAGCTAACAGGGCTGAAAAGAATCCTACACCATTGCAGCAAGATGTAGGAAGAACTTTCCACAACTTCACCCACCCTGGATCCAAAGTCAACATCGGAGTCAAGTTATCTAGGCAGAGGTGTCAAGTGAAAGAGACTGTTCCAGAAGTTAAAGTATCAAATCCATACCTCGAGCCCCAGCACCAATGCTTTGGCTCAAAGACTCATCCTGATCCAACGACATCATAGTCGAGAGTGTAAGGGACACAATCAAAGTCTAACTTGATAAGAATATTGGCTCCGATTTGAGTACACCTAGGAGGCTTGGACTCATAGGTCTCAAACACGATGGACGTACTGTAACAGCAGAAATCAATGGCGGGATTGTTGAAGTAGTTCTCAGAAAATCCTGCATGGACAGAGCTGGGAGAACCCTACCTGAATTTGCATCCAAAGGAACCACCACATTTTCCTATTGATATCTGCTTTAGTAAGGTTCCTCTATGATCGAGTGGACTTGGAAGCTGAAGCCACTGATGATGACCTTGCTGAGGATCTCTCCTGCAAAATAGGTGAATGGAGCCAAGGAATCACTGGCTCCAATGAAAAAAGAAGGGAGGAGGTGACCAGATTCAAGGAGGAGTCATTCATTGGCCAAGGAATTTTTGTTGCCAGACCTAAGGGTTCTGATGGGACTAAAGACAATTTCCTAGTCTTATCTGACCTATTTTCAGATGACTTGTCTTTCTCCCTTTCTTTCTCTTTAGATTGTCCTTGTCTTTTTGTTTAGATTCCCCCTCCCCCCATTTTAACTGGGGATACAGACAGTGACAGTGGAAGCTGAAGCTTGGGTGGATAATCTTCTTTGTTAAGGGACCAAACCTTTCAAAGGTAGTTTGTTTCTATGGTCCTGAATGGCCCTGGTACCAAAGGAGGAAAAAGCCTTGTATCCTGTGGCAGTATCTTATGGCCACAGGCCATACATTTCTTAAATTCCTAAACTTCATCAACCATGGGAAGGGTAATGTATTGACCAAGATGATCAATGAATGATCCTGTCAAAGTTCAAAAAACACCAACACTGAACATCAGCCAACTATATAAAATAGATCCCCATCAGATGATAAGAGTTTTCAGAAACTTAAAATTCATATGGTTGGGAACATATGATCGAGTTTCTGAAAATTCAAACATCCAAAAAATATAAAAATTAACTTTTTTAGGGGACTAGCCCCCCTGCACCCCTTGTAAATTAAATATACCAACTCAGAGATTGCACTACAGTGAGGAAAAAAGTACATTTCCCATCCTATACTGTACCACGATCTTCATTCAAAACCTTAGAGTTTTTTGGAAACTCGACTGTATAGTCTCGACCGTGTCTACTTCACCTTATCGCATGTTGAAAATATCGAATGACAATAATGTCATAAATGTCGTACATCGAAAGTGTTGTTGCGGGATAATGGTACAGTGGGGAATGAGAAAATTTGCTCTTTCCTCACTGTAGTGTGATCTCAGAGTTGGTATATATAATTAGTGGGGGGTAGCCCCCCACAAGAACAGTTTTGATGTACGGCATTTTCGATGTTTATGCCGTTCACTATTGTCATCTTTTGACAAGATAATATAGACGCAGTCTCGACCATATGAATTTAGAGTTTCTGAAAACTTGATCATCTGACAGGGATCTGAAATAACATACAAAATAATGCGAACATTACGTCAAACTTTAATTCATCAAAGCTAATACTAAATATGGAAAGTAGAATAAATACACACACGCGCGCACACACACACACACACACACACACACACACACACACACACACACACACACACACACACACACACACACACACACACACACACACACACACACACCTTATTTTTATCTTTTAAGATTCAATAGGTAATAAGATGAAAGGTGAAGGAGAAAAGAAAACTTCTGAAAGAGGCAAAGTAAACACAGCTATAAAAAAAAGTTATGTCCTCACCATAACGTTCCATCTGAGTAGGTAAACTTAATTTGTCAGCAGCCTGTGGGTATCGGATCCGAGCCGGCAGCTTCAAACAGCTAAGATCCGAGCTCCAAGCTCCTCCCCTTACCCATAATCCCTTGCCATCCCTCTCTGACCTCAGATCGAGTTTGCTATAGTAAAACAGCATATTACAACAAAGGATCACCTGCAACTCCTAACCTGGTATTATCCGGAGAAAAGGACAAGGAATCCTTCTAGGACGCACTATAGGTTAGGGGGATGGAGGGGGGGGGTTGGTTGCTGACAAATGAAGTTTACCTACTCAGATGGAATGTTATGGTGAGTACATAACTTCTTTATCTGAAGTAGTTAACTTCATTTGTCCATCAACCTGTGGGACATAGTCCCCAGCTACCCAAACTCGGGGGGTCATCATGGAAGGATATTCCGGAGCACTGCAGAGCCGAAGGATGCTCTCCTTCTGGAAATTAGATCCAACTTGTAATGGTTAATGAAAGTATGGGATGAAGCTCAAGTGGCTGCTGAACAAATGTCGTCCAAGGACACTCTGGAGCACAAGGCAGTAGAAGTAGAAACTGAACGGGTAGAATGAGCGTGGACTCTTTCAGGTTCAGGTCGACCAGAACTCTTATATGCAAGAAGTATACATTGGGAAATCCATCTGGACAATGTAACTTTTGATACGGGTTTGCCCAAAGAGGGTCTTGCAAAGGATACAAAGAGTTGCTCAGATTGCCTGTGTTCAGTGGTCCTGTGCAAGTAGAATCTCAACTGCCTATGTACGTCCAGAGAATGTAATTTGTACTCACCCTTGTTTTGATAATTTGGAAAGAAAACTGGTAAATTAATAGATTGATTAATATTGGGCTCGGAAGCAACTTTGGGTAGAAAGGAGGGATTGGTTCTGAGGGAAACTCTATCTTTATGGAAGACCAAGTACGGGGGTTTGGTGCAAAGGGCTTGAAGCTCCGAACCCCTTCTAGCCGAAGTGATAGCGATGAGAAAAGCCATTTTCCAAGATAAGTATTTCAGATCCACCGAGGCTGCGGGTTCAAACGGAGGGACGGTCAAGGACTGGAGAACAAGGGTTAAATCCCATGGAGGGACTGCGTCTTTCACCGGAGGCCTTAAGAGGAAGGTGCCTTTTAAGAAAGTCTTACATAATTTGGAAGATGCTAAGGAACCAAGACCACTTCCCACATGATAATGGGAAATCGCAGCTAACTGGACTTTGACCGCGGAAGAGCTAGCACCTTGGTCGAATAAGGTCGACAAAAATTCTAACATCGCTGGTATGGGAGCTGTAAAGGGATCCAACTTTCTATGCTCCGCCCAGATAGTAAAGCGTTTCCATTTGCTGTTATAAACCTTTCTCGTAGAAAGTTTATGAGCAGCCACTAAAATAGCCTTAACAGGGGACGAGATACCGGGAGTCCTAACTATTACTGGAACTGGATCAGCCAAGCTGTGAGCTTGAGGTTGTCCAGGTTCGGGGTTGGTAAACCCAGTGGGTGAGAGATCAGATCCAGGGTGGGATCTAGAATCCATGGAGGACTCAATAGATGAGACCATAGGCATGGGAACCATGTTTGACGAGGCCAGAATGGGGCTATGAGGATCACTCTGCTCCCCAACAGACGGGCTTTCTGCAAGAATTTTAGCATTAGGGGAAGAGGAGGATAAGCATAAAGTAGACCGGATGGCCAAACATGCACCAGAGCATCTCTGGGGGCTTCCCCTGGTGGGGGAATTAGAGCGAAGTAGTTGCCGCACTTTGCGTTCGAAGGAGACGCGAAGAGATCGCAGCAAGGTTGACCCCAGTTGAGGAAGATTTACTTCACTATCCTGGGGTTCAGAGACCACTCGTACTGTGAGAGGATAGTTCGACTCAGCTTGTCTGCCAAAATTTTCGAGCGACCCTGAATGTGCGTCGCTATGAGAAAGCGGTTGGTGGAGATCGCCCAATCCCAAACTCTCATGGCCTCGCGACAAAGTGGATAGAATCTGGTTCCCCCGTTTGTTGATATACCAAAACTACTGACATGTTGCCTGTCTGAATTGCAGCTGTCCCTAAGGGAAGAAGGGCCTGGAGTGCTTGCAACGCCAAAAGCACCGCTCTCATCTCTAGGACACTGATATGCAATAAGGTCTATGAATGGGTCCACGTGCCTTGGATGGTTCTGCCCATACAGTGCCCCCCTCACCCTAGGCAGGAGGCATCCGTGGTCACCGTGGTTAGAGGTGGGGACATAGAAAAGGGGCGCCCTATCTGGAGGTCCGTTGACTGGAGCCACCAGAGCAGGGATTTCCTGCATGCCCTGCTGAGGGGGATGGGTGAACTCAGTGGGTGTAGCAGGTTGGACCACTGAACCTGCAAGGTCCATTGTAGTATCCCCATGTTCAAGCGAGCTAAAGGTAGCAGATTGATCGTGGCCGCCATGGAACCTAGAGCCCTCAGAACCAATTCCGCTGGAGGAGCCGAGGATTGTAAAAGGGCCAGTACATGGAGCTTCAGGGTAAGAATCCGATCCGGAGCTAAGAAGACTCTCGATAGGTTTATGTCTAATCTGGCTCCTATGAAGTCTAAGATCTGGGTTGGATGAAGGGAAGATTTGTTGAGATTGATTGTGATTCCCAGCCGGGAGGCCAGGTGGAGGAAGTAATCTCTGGCTGAACATAGTAGATGCCTGTTGGGGGCAGTCAGGAGCCAGTCGTCCAGGTAAGGAAAGACCTGTATTCCCTGGAGTCTCAGGTGGGCCGCTACTACTACCAAAACCTTGGTGAACACCCTGGGGGCTGTGGTGAGACCAAAGGGGAGGGCCCTGAACTGGTAGTGACTGACTCCTAGCCGGAAGCAGAGAAACCTTCTGGATCGACTGTCCATCAATATGTGGTAGTACGCATCCTTGAGGTCTATCGAGCACATCCAGTCGTTCTCCTGTAAGAGAGGGAGAATTGATTGAATGGTGACCATCCGGAACTTTACTTCGGCCACTGACAGGTTTAGTAAGGACAGGTCGAGGACTGGCCTTAAGTCCCCCCCCCCGTCTTTTTTGGCACCAGAAAGAACCTGGAGTAGAAGCCCAATCCGGATTGGTCTAGGGGGACGCGCTGGATTGCTCTTTTTTCTAGCAGCTGCTTTATTTCTGCGGCTGCTGCCTCCCTTTGATTGGGTGGGACATCGGGGAGGCTCCGGGGTCTTGGAGGGGGATTTTGCAACCTCTGGATATGATTTGAAGCACCCAGCGATCTGTTGTAATGGACTCCCAAACTGCTAGGTGCCTCGAGAAACGTCCCCCGACTGCCTCCAGAGAAGAGCAGTTGGGTAACCCCTCAGGGCTGTTGCACGGGCCGATCCGAAAAGGGTTCTCTCGATCAGAAATTCTTCGGTCTCCCTCTGCCTCTTGGCCAGCGTCCACCCTGTCCTCCTGTGCCTCTGAAGGACGAGGGGTCCGGAGCGAAACGGGACTGTTGAGACTTCCAGAACCACATCTTCTTCTGTCCCCTTTGGTTCATGGAGAAGGACCTCTGGGGAGCCGAGAAGCGGACTCAGATGGCAGACGTCTTCCTGTCTTTCTCGCTCTGGACCAGCGTGTCGCAGACAGTCTTGCCAAAAAAGCAAAGAACCGTCAAATGGGGCATTTGCGAAGGACGCCTTGAAGGGTTCCGCAAAATCGCAGAGGCGGTGCCAAGCATGTCGTCTCAAAATAACGCCCTCTCCGCTAGCTCTAGTGGCTCCTTCCGTAGCATGGGAGAGGAGCCGCATAGAAGTGTCCGAGATGGACTTAAGAGTGGCCATTCGAGCTGAGAATACCTTCTGATCCTTAGTCGACATGGATTCTGGGGGCGACCTGGCATATTCCTTGATGAGATCCCGCTGGAGTCATATGACGTGTGCCATATAGTTCAGCGACCTTACAGCGAAGGTCGCTGAAGCGAACATCCGCTTCCCCAGGCGGTCCATCGTCCGAGACTCCTTGTCAGGAGAATGGACCGAGGAACTCTCCTGGGCCAGTTCTCTCTTGGTGGCAGTCGCCACCAACATAGCATCTACAGGAGCACCCTTGCTCCATACCGTCCTATCAGTGGGGGGGGGGGGGCTAAGGATTTTATCCGGTCTCTTTGGAATGGGCTCAACAGTGTCCGGCTCCTTCCATGCCCTGGTAGTAATGAGATCTACCAGGGGATCGGCGGGAGGGGACACCCAAGAGGGAGATGGGCCTGCATAAAACGCCTCCATAAACACAGACTCACCAGAGGAAGGTTTTTGGGTTGACCACCCCCCTCTAATTCAAAGCATTTCCATAATGTCTCCGAAGGAGACATCCTCGGGGGGGGGTGACCTTGGGGAACCTTCCCCTTCCTCTAAGTCCGTGTCTTCTGTCAAAGACTCAGGTGAGTCCAAGTGCCTCCTCCTGCACTTATGTTTGTGAGGGACCTCCTCGGGGGGGCTGTCCGAAGAGGCCTCACCAACCACATCTTGTTCCTCTAAGGGAACTATCTGGGACGTAGGCGCGGGCTGTCCCTGGGGCTGGGTGATGGAAGGTAGGCCCATCTAAGAGAGAGTGCAGGATGGACCCGTAGTCGGAGCCTGGGGCCTCGAATCCCTCAACAATACCCTCTCCACAACATCGAACGCAGAGGGAGAACTGCTCTCTCTAGGAGCCAAGATCAGTCCCCTCGGATTCGATGTGTGGATTGGCGCCGAAGCAATCTGATCCGAAGGGCCAGTATGCTCTGACCGAGACGGAGCCGAAGACACACTGACACCTCCAGATCCGAAGCTCAGCTCTCTGCTCCGAGAGCTCGGATCCGAAAAGGGACCCAACAAACTTGAGAGTGCGGTCGGAGCCAAAGTACAAGGCACTATCGGCACTGAACCTCCCCCGGCTCCTATGCAACCCGGATCTGAATGCTCCGAACCCCAGAAGTGGGTCGGAGAAGGAGCAATTGGGGCGAAAAAGGGGGTCGAGCTCCCCCCAGAGGGGGGGGGAGGCATGAGCACTCCCATCTGCAGCTGGGCCTGGAGGAACCTACGCATCATCCGGTCCATATCTGCATTGGACAAGCTTCGGGTGGACCTAGAAGAGGCCACCAAGGCGGGCCGGGAGTGCCGACTCAATGACCTCGAAGGCGACCGGGTCTCCTCCTCCGGCTCCGGGGAGAAGAGAGGTGAATGGAGCTGGGAAGGAGAAGGCCCGGAAGCCCTGGGAGAGGCAGCTTGTTTAGCTGGCGGAGCCGAGGAGGAAGACTCGGCCCGCCGCTTGTGGTGTCTATCTTTCTTCTTCTCCCGCCTAGCTTCCCTCTTCCCCTGGCCTAAGGTGCGAGGTTGAGTCCCGGCCAGGGGAGCAGGGGTGGAAGGGGGCACTGCGGCAGTTGCCACCAAGGGAGAGGAGGCCGAAGTTGAATCCGGGGGCAAAAGTCCCGCCAGAATCAACTTCAACGTCCTGTCCTTTAGAGCCCTGGGGTTGAAGGCTGCACAAATAGTGCAGCCTGAGGAAAGGTGGTCAACCCCAAGGCAAATAACACAGAGTGTGGCCATCCGCTGGGGATAGCTTATGGCCACACTCGGTGCATTTAGAGAAAAAAGGTTTTGGGGCCTCAGACATAGTCTAACTAAAAGCAACACAAGGCCCAACACACACGCCTTCACACACACGGGGAGGAATGAACTACACTAAAAATAACGAAATAACAATATTATAACTAAAAGGTTTCAATACTAGGGAGCAACAAGCACAACAAGCAATATCAGCTACAAGAAAAGTTAGAAAAAGAAATATTTTTTCTCACTGAACGACTAACTCCCACGCCTGGAACTCATTTCAAATCTATTGATTCAACCGCGACAAACAAGATCTGAGGTCAGAGAGGGATGGCAGGGGATTGTGGGTAAGGGGAGGAGCTTGGAGCTCGGATCTTAGCTGTCTGAAGCTGCCGGCTCGGATCCGATATGGATCCAATACCCACAGGTTGATGGACAAATGAAGTTAACTACTTCAGATCTATTTTTTAGAGCCCTCAAAAACACAACCTTCTTGATCAGGTGGCAAACGAGATCTGAGGTATTCTTAGAGGAAGTGAGGGATTATGGGTAGGAGATTTGTCAGAGTCCTGGATCCACAACTGTTAAAGGCAGGGAGGTAGGATCTGATAACCCAAAGGTTGAACCGGATGAAAAAAAAACGAAAACACTGGATCCATACTTACAATTCTGTTAAGTATAACAGGTGATTCACAAAAAAAAAAAAAAAGCCTGGCACCAAGATATGAGGTGTGGTAACCAATGCAGTTATTTTCTGGAGGGTAATACACTCCCAGTTTGGTACATAGAGTAATCACTGAATTGAAGCAAATGGTTGTAACTAAGGAAATGAGTCTTTTGAGCTAGGATGTAGGATCTGAATTGCCTAGAGATATACGTAATGCCTTACTAAATTTAATGCTATTGGCTGCCAAAAAATCAATTACAAGAAAATGGAAATCAAAGTCTAAACCAACTATAACTGAAGTACTGAATATTGTAACGGAGATAAAGTGGTGGTGGGATATTTAAAAAAGGAAGGCATAAACAACATAGAAATACATGGAATTTGTGGGAGCAATACATCTAGAATGTTCAGAAGCAAGACTGATGTTTAAGGGAAAGCAGACATTGGGCAATTAATGCAATGCTGGAGTGAATGTTTCAAATACATATGCATAATACATAAAAATGAAATATCTACTATATTTTCTATTATAGAATGTGTACCTATATCATTGTCTACAACATAATACTTTAATAAAGGTGTTTAGAACATTTTTTCTTCAGAAAATACTTAGCAACTGACTAGTTATTTTGACAATAACCATCTGTTGCTCAGTCATCAGACTGGGTTTTGATGTGTAAATATTCTACAATCACTGCTTTGATTACTTCAGTAGAGTGGGCACAGCAGGCTAATGAACTTTTGTCCATTTTTAGATTAAAGACATTTAACTCAGTCATACACAATGCTTTGTTAGTTTACAAGAGCATGGATGCTTCAGTGAAGTATTGCTATTATGAGCACAACCTTATTTAACAAAAAGGAGCAGTGCTACTGGAGTTAACAGCTATTGCTCTGTGTCTCAACCTATTTATGACGTTCTGCAAGGGTCCATTTTAGGCCCTTTCATTTCTTTGTTTGCCAATTCTTTGTGGAGTTCTACAAGGGTCAATGTTACTGTCCCCCTCCCAACTGTAGTAACCAATTCTTTGAGGAGTTCTGTCTTCACCATATGCTTGACTCCTTGA
Organism: Protopterus annectens; assembly: GCF_019279795.1. NCBI lineage: Eukaryota > Metazoa > Chordata > Ceratodontiformes > Protopteridae > Protopterus > Protopterus annectens. Next base: position 196,565,842 of record NC_056740.1, read on the forward strand.
CTTTTCACTGCATACTGATGATTTAGTTATTTTTGTGAGGGAAGAGATTATGTAATTGTTTTGAAGCAGTTACAGGACAGCAACGTTTCAAAATTGGTTTCACAATTACTTCTCTGAAATTAACAAAGGTTAAAACCAAGTTCATGCCCCCCCATTCTCCACCTTATCATTTACATCACCTGCTTTGACCCACCATAGAAAGGGTGGCGTGTTTACCTGGGGTTGACTATTTTTATGTCAGAATCACAGATAGTCTGTTTGAAGTAGATGCATTTAAAACTGGCTCAACTTTACAAGATAAAAATCTGTTGCCAGATTTAACTCATGACTGTGTTAAGGGAACCAATACTGTCATTCTATGATTACAAGTTGATATTGTGTTCCTTTTTTTTTAACCAGTGGTTATTATTCACTTCTAAGATAAATGTGTAATGTTTGTTTTCACAGCATTTTGTTTGCAATATGTAACTTCCTGCTGTACAGAGAATGTGTTGTATTTTCTTCAGGTGTCACTTCAGCTAATTTTCTTCTAGTTTCCCCAAGACCATAACTACATTTAAGAAAACAAAATCTCAACAGTTATCTAAAATGGTCTAAATATATCTTCATATCTTCTATATATCGAACATATGCATAAACTTAAATATGTCTGATGTTTGTTTTGTATGAATAATCTACCACTGGACACGTGAAAATACAGGTTACTTTTCCAGCATAAATAAAGAAATAAATGTTAAAGCTGTTATCTATACTTGTTTTTAGTATCTAGTAAATGCCCTGCTTACTATTTCCAGTCATAAAGAAAGAAAGAAAGCTGAAGTTAAGCATTACAGTTGTTCAGGGTGTTAATTTCTAGGAAATGATTCTGTTCTGCTATCTAGGAAATTACTCTGTTCTACTAATTTCTAAGTTTTTAACTGACATGCAAATAAAGCTGTGTGAAATTGGAAAAGGATTACAACATGCAAACTAAAAAAAATCATAACAAGAGATATCAAAACAATGCCATTGCCAACTGTTTAACATAGTTTATCTTACCTGTGGAAGGACATCTACAGGAATATCAAAATATATCCTTCCTCTGTCTTTGCTTACTCTGCATTTCACACCTAATTTTTCTTTTACTTCATCAGAGGCTGTGTATTCAAATCCAGTAGGAACTGTAGCACCAATAGTTACAAGATTTTCTTCCTGGTTAAGGCAACAGTCAGCCCCTTCAGGAGCTGGTTTTCCATCCGTGTTTGCATTTTGGCTGTTCATAACAGGATCACTGCTTTCTTGCATTTCACTTTCGCAGAGTACAAATTCTTACATCAATTCACTAAATAACCTGGGCGGAAAAAAAGACGACATATTTTTCTGTGAACACACACTAAAAAACACAAAAGTTTTTCAACAAACCATCCACTTTTAGGAAATAAACAAATTCTAAACACATAGGAGAAATATTTTTTTCACGCCACTGAAACTTGGACTGCATACTGAGAACAATTCTCTACAAGAAAATAACCCCCATAAAAAATACACTCAATATAAGTTATTAACCAAAATACTTAATGAAAGCTTCACTAACAGTATCCCCCCCCACAGTGTAGACTTTGTTCCAAAGCATTACTTCTAAATTAATCACCAGCTGCTTTTAGGTCTTACTGAGCATTTTTAAAATAACTCAAACACACAGGTTGTGACTCTTGCTCCTTACTGGAAGCAACTTAAAAAGTTTATTTGAGTGGAGAAACCAATTGGGGCAAAACCTACACATTTGCTAATAACAACCAAACCCAAGGACACAGAAGTTATTTGCAAACAGTAAAAGTGCTACAAACTGCCCCTGAAGTAACCTGGCTGATTGATTTTCCTGGGCTAGTTCCATCTGGTTTTGTGTGGCCCACTCCTCTTTAAATCCCCACCCCTTAGTACTCACACTCTTACACCATTTCAATAGTGTTTCATCACCCTCTGAACTTACAATCTCATCTATCTCACACTACTCTAATTACTAATATGCCTACTATTCTTAATATAACATTTCTCCTCCTCCTTTCAACTACATTACTCTTTCTCTCAGTTCTCACATGCTATCAAAGCACTACTGTTATACACACCAAATCACCCACACTCACTTTATCTCCAAACCACAACACATCTACTTTTACTCACATTTCCCCCTCCCTATCTAACTTTACCATCATTGCCACACACATATTCAAATACTTCCTTACACCTAAACAGCATGTCTACCACAAAAACAAATATCCACACATGCACCCAATCTCTCAAATAATCAATTTCATATTGTCCAACCTGTTGCTATCAGGAGACTTCCACCCTAACCCAGGTCCTAACAATTCTCCTCAAAATACTTTCAATACCACTACCACCACTGTGCTCTCTTCCACCTCTCCATCATCCATTACTAGTACTATTCCCTAAAAAAAGACTCACCCTCTCATCTATAAATATTCAAAGTATAGTTAAAAAAAACAAAACACTTCATGCTTAGATCACTCAACATAACCCATACATACTTGCCTTGTGTGAAACCTGGTTAAAACCAAGTATTTCTAATTCTGAAATGCTTGCCCCTAGCTACAATATCCTCAGGCATGACAGACTTTCAAAAAGAGGAGGGGGAGTCGCAATCATGTATTCTAACTGCCTGTCTGTCTCCCAGCTGAGATCATTTTAGCTGACTTTAAACTTAGCCACCATAAAAAAACTTGCCATTGCATCAATTTATATCCCTCCTGGAAATAATGTCCCCATTTTAGAACACTTTCATCTAAAACTATCCCTTATGAAACCATCATACTAGGAGATGTCAATATTGACTGGCTGCAGATCAATAAAGAATCACCTTCTACCTCTCTCAACCTGTATGGATTCACACAGCTCATCTCTTCACCTACCCACCTTCATAAATTTTCCTCTACTGGTTCACTTACTGACTGGATACTAGTATCTCACCCCCAACATTACCATAATCCAACCACTCTACCAGACAATTAGGTGACCACCTACCTTTACTAGTTCACAGAAACTCTGAACACCTGCATAAAGCACAACAATACAAGGTGACCTGTGATCTATCTAGCTATTCTCCCGACTCACTAAATCACCTCCTCTCTACTATAAACTGGTCCTTTCTAATCTCACTCTCGATGAAGCAGTCCTACACTTCAACAACACCTTTCTATCCATCCTCAACTCCCTTACCCCCACTAGGAAAACTCACATCAAATTCAGATATGCCCTGTGGCTAACTAAAACTACCCTTACTCTCATGAAGACCAGAGATAAAGCTTGGAAAAGCAATAATACCTATTCCAACCTTATACAGGGAACTTAGAAACAAAGCTAAGAAACAAATTCAAAAGACCTATTACCAATCTTCACTTAACAATCCCAACTATAATCCTAAAAATTTCTGGAACTCTGTTAATAAACTTATCTCACCTGGTACTCCTACGTCACCCACACCTTATTCTGACAAGACTCTTCTGGAAATAGCAACCCTCCTTAATAAGTGCTTCATTGAAACCATTGAAAACTTAACTGTAACTAACTTCTCCACCCGCACCTCTTTCAAACCATCTACATCTTCATCCACCTCTGATTCACCTCTCTCACCCTCATTCTCACTATCACCTGTTCCCTCCTCTTATATCCAAGTTGCTCTTAACTAAACTACAACCTGGTTCACACTCAGCTGATAACCTTCCATTATTCCTTAAACATGCAGCTACATTCTCTAGCTTAACCCATATCTATCCTGATTAATAGATCCATAAAAGAAGGCAAAGTCCCTGAAATTTGGAAGAAATTGTCGGAAATTGATTTCAGCTGTGGAGTTGCGGCTTGATTTTCTAAACAAGGTTCAATACTATGTCCACTACTCTTCTACATTTTTATTAACCATCTTAATACTGCCAACAAGCAAGCCAACCTAATTCAATATGCTGCTCTGCCAGGACTCTCGCCCATCTGCAGAGTTTAATGCAAGAAGCATTCATTTCCACTGCGTCTTGGCTCACCAACAACCATTTACTACTTAACCCCCCAAAAAACTACTCTTACTATTTTTACCAAAACACTTTTCTCCAGATGCCTCTAACTTTGCTATTACTTCTCTGAACAATACTTTAATCAATGTGGCTTCACATACAAAACTGTCAGGTGCAACTACTGACAACTATCTTAAGTTTGACCTACATATCAGCAACATCATAATAAAAAACTAATCACAAATTAAGCATGATATATAGGGCTAAAAAATTAATCTCCAACTCCACAATAGTAACCCTTGCCACCACATATCTCTTACCCTCCCATATGCTTCACCCATTCTAACCAATATTCATTCTTCCCTCAAAGTAAAACGTAGTCAATGTTATAATAAAGTAGCTAAATTTGCTGTACAGCAGGCCCACTACTCTCACCATTGCTTTGCTGTCAAGTCTCTAAATTGGCTCAAACCACCCCACCTTCTCACCTTTAATCAACTAACATTAACTCACAAATTACTGTACTACAACTCTTTTTTGCAAACTACATCATACTTCAACACTATATTCCATCTCGTGACCTTTGCTCCTGTCGCAAGAACCTATTATCCATTTACAAACCTCAAAGATCTAACGGGGTTAGTTTGTAGTCTGTGTTGCCAAATCATGGAATAGCATTCCAGAAGCAATCAGACTTATACCCCACTACTATTCCTTCAAGTCTAGGCTGAAAGAACATCTAACCAATAATTGGACCTGCCCATGCTCCATGCCATCTTAGTACTCTTTTCTAGTCCCTTCTTCCTCACTCTTAATAGACTTTCTCTTGATATATCCTACTTCCCTTCCTGCTTCACCTACTTTCCAGCCTCACCTCTCTAATTCCTTAACATTCTAATGTCCTTTCTTTATATTCTTACACTAACCTTTATCTATCCCAGAATTTGACTGAAATTTACTATCTAGTACTCCTGACAGAAACAGTACATGGCTTTTACGACCTAGTACTTATTCGGTTATATATTTTTCATGCATCATTACTTAACATGCACATTAGGGCCTTGCTTCTACTTTGTATATAATGTATGGTCAGCTTTATCGCTTGTCTTTATATTTTCCTTATTTTTCTTTTATTGTAGTTCACATATTGTACTATTTTGTTACTGTCTTAAAATCTGTAACCACTGTTCAATGTTTTAATTCTGTTTAATGTGTACTGTGGAACTTTTCTCCCCGGGCCTCTGCTGAAAATGGGCTCATACCCAGTCAGACCTTCACAGTAAATGTCAAATAAATAAAATATTCTCCACCCCATCCTTCTGCTAGCTTCACATTGCTATATAGCTACATACAGTGACCTTATTTGCCCTTTTTCTCACACTTTTATCCATGTCCACAGTACTTTGTTTCTGAAGCAACATTCTTCTCCCTCCCTTCTCTTCTTTGCTCTCTGAAGTTGTTCCCAGCCTAACTCATCCCTGACTCTTTCCTCTGACATAATATAATTTGTTCCCAGTCTCTCTCAGCTCATTCCTGATCTTCTCCCAGTGCGGCATAATCTAGTCTATTAAAATTTCATTTTGTCATTTTTGCCTCTGAGCACAGAACATGAAGGTAAAGAAAAGACCAAAAAAGCAGCACACACTAAACAAGCAGCACACACTATAGCCGAGGAGTATGCGCATAGGAATAAGTAAATACTTACCACTGGGTCTGGCACTGGCAGATCATGTACATGTCAGAGGTAATGGGGTTTAGCAAGCAGATACAACCCTATGACACCTGCATGGACACGTTAAAGGCGGAAACGGATGTTCCTGAATATAAATCCATGAGCAAATCCTCTTTGATGCATCCTATACTGAGGTACACCCACTCACCCAGGCAACCAATCACAATCCACCAATTCACAGTGTCAAAACGTGCCAAAATGTCAATCAACCACAAAAGTCACTAGCTCACCAGACTACCCATTAACTATTGGTCACGGATTCCACAGATCAAGACTTCATGGAGATAACAAATTGTTAACAAGTAATGCATATGCATATGGGAGAAAAGGAGGGTATCTCCAAGAAAGAGTCCCTTTTAGATAAATTGATAGGATAAGCATGCATCTCCTAAATCTAATGAAGGGGTTCAGTTTATCTGATCTTTCTCCCAGCAGGCTGGGAGAGTAGAAAAACAAGCAACAGAAGAGCATAAAATAATCTCGGAAAACATTCCTAGCATACCTCTGAACTGTCCAGATTTTCACAGAATGTCAAGATGTTAGCCTCATATTTTTCTCCAAAAATTGTGTTTTTTGGACAAGTCATTGGCAAATTACCAAGGACTGAAGTCAGGAAATAATGACATAAATTTGAGTTTCAAGCTTTATATCCTTCATAAAATTCATGCTAACGAGTCCCTGGAGAATGGTCCTAGCAAAGCCTGATCTAAACCTACAGAAGGAATCAAGCTTGTAATGCTTGAAAACATATGTAGAGAGGACCAAGCTGCTGCTTCTAGAATATTTCTAAAATCCAAACCTTTTCAAAAAGCCATTGATTAAACCAACGTCCTGCCAGAATGGGCCTCGACCCTGCCTGGAATAGTTCTGCTGGGGAAAGTATAACAAACAGTAATGGCCTGAGACAACCATTTGGAAATAGTCTGTTCTAACACAGGTTGTCCCTTCTACTTACCCTTCAGAAAAAATAAACTTATCTAAAGATCTGAAAGATTCAATTCTGCCAAGATAGTACTCGTTTTGTCAGTTGAGATACAGGTAAGGAGAATCTTTTCTCCCTCACTTTTATGGTCAGGAAAGCAAATGGGGATATGGATACCTTGGCTTAAAGAAAAGACTGAGCACTGCCAATTACAATTACTACCAGCCATCTTAAAATATTTTAAAAACATGAGCATTAAACCATAGAGAATTAATTTTATTTAAAGAACAGTCTTATTCCAGTACAGGGTTGTTCTGGCTCTCTGACCTTGCCTTTTTTAGCAGGCCAGATGTGTGACTTCAGTAATACAGATGTTTGCTGGCTTATGTTGGGGAACTCTGTGAGACCCCTTATATCACAGGGTCTGTTTTCTGTGGTGCTCAGTGTTTGCCAGCATTCTGCCTTGTGTTGTATCATGCATCCAGTCCATGTAGAGGTTCCTGCCAAAAGAAAGGGTCTTGGATTCAATCACTCAGGCACAAAAAAGATTAGTTCTCAAAGAAACCCTGTATGGAAAATAAGGTAGGGGTGACTCACCGTAAGAGCTTGCAACTCAGATACTGTTCTTGCAGAGGTCAGAGCAATCAGTAAAACAGTCTTCCACATTAAGAACCACAAGTCAACCAGATTATCTGGTTCAAATGGAACAAGTGTTAGCTTCTCTGACAATATAAGAGGCCAAGGATGAGCAGCTAGTTTTCTTGGAGGTCTCTTATGCAAATCTGCTTTCAATGCATTCTCGTATCAAAATGTATCTGAAAGAAGAGAATCCATGGGCAGACAAGCTGAAATGGCTAATAAATGAACACTGATGGAGAAGAAAGGTCAAAATGTAGTAACTCACTCAAATACAGTAAAACCAGAAAACAACTAGCCCTGAATGGGTGCTGGTTAAGTTGCTGGCACCAACTAGAAACCCTTTTCTGGCTATTAATATATGAACTTCCAGTAGCCGGCTTTCTTGTCTCCATTAGTACCAGCTACATGTCCTCAACAAACTTGTACCTAAAGAGAATTAAGACCCTATCATCCAGGCAGTCAACTGAAATAAACTGGGATCAGGGATTATCAAATCCCATTGATATTGTGTGAGTAGACACCTTCAATGAAGAAGATTGTGGTAATAGCCCCTGCCCATTTCCAAAAGAAAGGAGAACCACTGTTGCCTGAGGTAGAAGGGAGTCAACACAAGGACATTGAGAGAATCCTTCTGAATCTTCAGAAGTACCTTGGATATCAGTGGAAAGGGTGGAAATGCAAACAGGAATATTCCTGTCCAAGGAAAGGAAAAGGCATCTTCCTTTCAGGCCTTCTTGCATGGTGTCCAGGAGCAGAATCGTGCCAGCTGATTATTCAAAGAAGAGGGAACTATATCCACCTGCGGAGCTCCCCAAAGATGGATCAAATCCTGGAAGACCCGCTGATCTAGTCACCATTTGTGATGGTCTGCTCTTGCCCTGCTCAGCTCGTCTGCTACACAATTTTACTCTGACAGAATGTAGGATGCCTGTAGATGGAGACTGCATTGGGAAACTTTAACCCACGCTAACATGGCTAGTTTGTAAAGGGAACTATGACCTACTTTCTGTACCACGACTGTGGTATTGTCTGTAACAACTCAAAGAGGTCCATAGGTAGATACTAGACTATCTGCCCTAGGGCATTTATAAGCCTAGCCAGAGTGTATTTGGCTTCCGCCTCCCTATTAGATTAGCCTACTGTGCCTCTGTAAAGTAGGTCACAGAAGGTAACCTTTTAAGATTAGTTTACTGTGCCTCTGTCTAGCAGGGACACAGAAGAGATCCCAGGGGTGAATTTGCGATTTCCCATCCACGCGTCCAGATTTCGCTTGAAGAGGGTCAGCGAGGGTCTATGTCTAACATGAATTGGGATTCTATTCCAGAGTGAGGGGAGCCTCTGGGAAATTAATCTGTCCCTCCAGCATGTCCTATTTATTTTTGTGCTGAGGTTTAGGTCCCTGGAGCGTGTAGCTCTAAGGGACTTGGATTATTTTGAGGTGGAGCATGTCCATTAATTCTGGGTTTGACATGGCTTTGTACGTCAGGCATAGATCGCCTCTGAGTAGGTGGTAAGCAACTGAGTAGAGCTTGAGTTTCTTTAGTCGAGCTGCATAGGACATCTGTTTGTAGCCCATGATCCTCTTGGTGAGGTACTTTTGCGGTCTCTCCAGTTGCTGCAGGAGTCGGGTAAGGTACATCCCAAAAGGGGCATTGTATTCAATTATAGGCCTGATGAGTGACGAGTAGAGGGGCACAATGACCTCTCTTGATCTAGATGCGAACCCTTTCATAATAAGGTGGGCTATATAGAAGGTCTTTCTAACCACTTTGGCACCGTGATTATCAAAGGAGAGATTACTATCTATGTTGGTCCCCAAATCTCTAATTACTTCCAACTAGCCCTGAATGGGTGCTGGTTAAGTTGCTGGCACCAAATAGAAACCCTTTTCTGGCTGTTAATATATGAACTTCCAGTAGCCAGCTTTCTTGGAGGTCTCTTATGCAATTCGGAGAATTGAGTGCCTTGATCAGGACAAACATTTATTTTACATTTATGTGCTTACATCTGTCCTTGGCGTCCCAGACACCTTGGACTTTTATCCCTACTGAAACTGCTGCCCAAGTATGTCTGAGGTGTTTGTGGTATACTGAATGTTCTCTTGGAATTCAGGCTTGAGTAAGAGATCTCTCACCCAAGTGGAAGATTCCTAATACTCCGAAAAAGACTCTGCAAAGATATGCAAGTCATCTAAATATGAAAATTGTGGATACCCGGAGTCTATAATGAGCTATAACTGGAACTATACACTTGTGAATACTCGTGGTGCAGTGGATAGTCCAAAGACAGAGAAGGAACAGTTGTGCAAAATCTTACCATAACTATAGATATCCTTCTCTTCACTGTTGCACTATTCTTTACCTAACAGATATCCTGCCAAGTATAGCCGAACATCCAGGCTAGTATACCAAAGCCTTTAGTTCTTATAGGTGTCATATGTGACACGTATGCTCCCCTTGCAATGTGCAAGGCATAAAGGTGACGTACAGACGCACATACTCAGAACTGAAAATACCCCAGAAAGAACATAATGCCCACAAGCACAAGGAAAACATGTGCATCCAAAAAGGGGGGGGGGGACCAGCCCCTTGGCCAGGAAAGGACAAAGCTATGGCTAACAGAGGGGATAGGAGGAAGGCAGTGAATACTGCAACAGTGAAAAGAAGGACATCTACTGTTATGGTAAGATTTTACACAATTGTACTATGTCCTTTCACATTACTGTTGTACTGAAATTGGAGAAAGAGGTAATAAGAGAGAGGGCTGGTAGACATAAACCTATTTTAGGGTTAGGCTTTGACGACATCCATTCAGGGAATGCAAATACTGGTGAAACCTTTGATATGGCACTGATTTTGGAATATGATGCTACCTCTTTTATGGTTAGGAATGTGATAACCACTGAATGGAATACATTCCTTTCCTTTACTGATCTTGAAATGCTTAAAGATAATTTTAAAATAGTCTACAAGAATGCAAGGAATTTGAAAAACTTATAACAAAATAACACTAACAACGCTCAGATAGGATATGGGAGAACGAGACATGGAACTTTTAAATGTGGGAGTTGTTTACAATGTGAACATATTTTGAATAAAGAATCCGGTATTTTGGAAAGTTGAGTTAAAAAGCAAAGAATTTAGTAATTGTGAAACAGCAGGTTTCGTTTATTTAGCCACATGCCGCCAATGCCAGGAAAACTGAAAGAAGGTAGAATGTATGAGCATACCTATGACATTCAAACTACAAAAGATAACAACGCTTTATTTAAGCATTCTTTGGAATGTCCAAAAGCCTTCTTTCTTTTCTCTGTATTAAAAAAAGTAAATATAGGTGGACGTGGCGGCATGTGGGAAGAAACTACTGAATATAGAGAATTGTAGTGGCAAGTGACTTTGCAGGCCAATAAAAGGCCAGGATTAAATGAACACATCACTTGCCCCACTTTTAAAATTGAGAGCAGCTAAATTATAGGGTTCGTATACGTTTCACACAAAAAAAATTCTTTTACACCGACATATTTTATGTTCATATATGTTTTATAACTTTTTATACTGATATACATTTTTATGTACATGAAATTTCTGGAACAGTGTTTTACTATTTTATCTACTATTTAAATATGAAAAGACTGTTATTCATATCCTATGGTTTTTATAGCTATTTATATAATTTGCTCCTATTGACCAGCAGATGGCGCATTGATATTGATGAATCAAGGAAAGTATAATTTATATTAACTTTTATTCATTTACTTATACTCATGAACATTATGTGTTAATCTAAATGTGTTTTAATTTATACTATAGTATATATATCTTTGGTAATAAATATTAATATAAATACTTTTTAAAGGTTATTACAATTTGAAAGGTTTAATTAACTTATTTTATGTTCCGAAAGACATGCGTGAATGGGCGTGCCTTCATTGAAGGTTGGGCGTCGAGCTGGCAACTCGGCACTGTGAAAATCTACTGCCAATCATTAGCGGACCAGAGCTCCGCTGTGGCGACCCCTAACTGGGAAAAGCCCAAAGACAGACAACAACATTTTATGTTGGGTATTCATTTTGGTTGGCTCAAAGTTTTTTTGATGTCACAGGATTGATCGTATATAAATGGGCAGTCTTTCACTCTAACCCACATCTGATGAAGTGTGATGAAACGAAAAAAGATTTTTAAACAGCGTTAATGGAGATGGAGTGTTTTTAGTGTGATTTATTATTCAATAAAACGTTACATATACTGGTTGCCTTCGTGCGTGGCTTCATTGCTTCGCTTTCAGTGCACTTTCGTGGTTATATAAGATTTTACACAATTGTACTATGTCCTTCCACATTACTGTTGTACTCTTCCTTAGGTGAAGAATACTGCAAGAGCTCAAGAGGAAGCCTTAGAAGAGGAAGGCACAGAAGAACCCTCAACACACCCATGCAAGACAGCCCTGGCAATAACATCAAACTTGTAATGCTTAGTGATAGTATGAAGACAGGACCAAGTAGCAGACTTAAGGATGGAACTCCTATCCAGACCATTGAAAAAAAGCACCAGAGAAGGCACCTTTACCGATGAGGAAGGACATTTCCCATTAAAAGAACAACAAAAAGAAATGGTCTTAGAAATCCAGGAGGAGAGATTGCTTACTTAGAAACAGCCAAACCAAAGCTCCCAGGATGAAAGGAAACAAAAAGCTGCTCACATCTGCGAATAACTTTAGTTTTATCCAAATAATATCTGAGCTGTCAATGCAAATCCAAGGTGTGAATAACATTAGTTTTATCCAAATATCTGAGCTATCAATGCAAATCCAAGGTGTGAAAAAGTTTCTCACTGGCAGACTGCAAAGAAGGAAAAAAGGAAGATACATGAATAGACTAAGGTACAACTCATTGACCACCTTGGCCATAAAAGGATGATTAGTACAAAGAGACAGTCTGTGGAAAACTAAGAAAGGAGGAACGGCCATGAGAGCCTGAATTTCAGACACACATTTGGCTGAAGTGAGAGCAAAAAGAAAAACAGTCTAGTAAAATGCTGTAAGGAAGATGAAAAAGCAGGTTCAAAAGGAGCCAGAGTCAATTTCTCAAGTACAAAACTGAGGTCCTAGGAAGGTAGAACAGGCTTCCTACGGGGTGTAATATGAAGGACACCTTTAAGAAATTGCTTAACCTCAAATCTAGAGGCAAGAGATGGAGTCAAGGGCGGACAAGCAGAAATTGCTGACAGCAAGCTTTAACTGAAGAATTTGCCAAGCCAGCATGGAATAGATCAGAAAAATAAGACAGAACCAGAGGAACTTCCACAGGAGGGGGGGGGGTTCCTGATGGTGAGAGTGGCACTAGCCAGAAAAAAATACTTCCATTTGTACATATAAGACTTGCTTTGGTTTGACTGTTTCTAAGCAAGCAATCTCCTCCTGAAACTGCTGATTTGGCATAGTGGTATGTTGCTCTGACTATAGTGCATGGGGTCCTGGGTTCAAGACTTGCCAGTGAAATGCATGGTGGTAACACATCTAGTACCAACCTATGAACGTGGTAGTGGGTTTCTTGGCTTCCTGCAGAACCTGAAGCATGGCCTAAAAAAAAAAAAAAAGAGGTGCTTGAAAGAGATCAAAACCCTATTACCCACAGCATCAGTTGAAGAGTGGACAAGTGAGGATGAATAAGAGATCCCTTGTCATGGGTAAAAAGCACCACCTGGTGAATGCCCCTGGCCAAATGAGAAAGAAGGGGGAACCAGTGCTGTCTGGGCCAACAGGATGTCACTAGCACGATTTTCTGTGTGCAGTCTGACTTTGTGAAGGACTCATGGTAATAGAGGAAGGGGAAGGGAAGGTGTACAGAAACATCCCCTTCCAAAGAAAAGACAAGGTGTCTACTTTCCAAGCCAGTGGACTTGAGGCTCTGAAACAGAATAGAGGAAGCTGTCTGTTCAGAGTGGAGGCAAAAAGATCTACCTGCGGAATACTCCACTGATGAACAATGTACAAGAACACATCTCTGTGAAGCATCTGTGCATGAGTTTGTGTGCCGGATCTGAGCAAGACGTCTGCCACTAGATTAAGAGTCACATGATACTGGACAGCTACAATTCAGACCTGAAGATCTAGTCTGCAAAAGAGACAGGACCTTGTGTCCCCTTGTTTGCTGACATACCACTTTACTGTGGTATTGTCTGAAAACTTTGAGGGGTCCAGGACAAAAGAGGGAATGAAAAGCCCAAAGAGCCAGAAGCAGAACCCTCATCTCCTTTATACTTGATGTAGTCTGACCTCTGATGAAAAGGCCAGAGACCCTGAACCTTGAGGAGACCACAGAAGGCACCCTACCCCATGTCTGAGGTATTTGTAAAGAGGTCTTGGGTTGAAAGCCCAAGATGAGTGAAAGTTTTTGAATCTGCTACTGAAGCTCGAGCTTGAGACACAGGAAAGGTAGTGGGAAGTCCAAGGGGTGGCAATGTTGAAGCCAAACCGACTTGAGGTACACCAAAGCTTCCTCATATGAAGCCTGGCAAGAGGGAGCATGGGAATGGTGGAAGCCACGAACCCCAAAACCCTGAGAAATTCCCTGGCTATAACAGATGCCAGAGGAAAGCTATTAGGGAGACAGCCTTGGGGTCAAGCAGAGATGCCAGCATGGGGACTGTCTGAAGCTTAGGAAAATATGATCCTAAGATGTCAGAACTGATTTCTGAAAGTTTATGGTAAACCCCAAACTCTACAATAGGGAAGAAGTAAACTTGAGATCCTACGCAGTGTGTTGGGAAGGAGCTTGAGTAAGCAGATCATCTAGATATGGAAAGATGTGAATTCTTCACATCCTGCAAAAATCAATGACAGGCACAAGGCATTTAGTAAACTCCCTTGCATCAGTAGACAGACCAAAGGGCAAAGCAGAGAACTGAAAATGCAAGTAAGAGGCAGAGAACATTTCCTGAAAAGAGGATGGATGGGGATGTGAAGGTATGCATCTTTGCGATCCAGAGATACCAGAATGGCCTAGAATAAAAGAAGAGGAAATAATGTCTGCAGAAATAACATCCGAAAGTAAGGGATCTTGAGAAAAGTGTTTAGCATGAGAAGTGTCCTCCTTTCATAGGACCAAAAACATTCTGGAGTAAAATCCCTTTCCTACCTGGATGGGAGGCATGGCTTAAATGGTGCCCTGAGCTAAAAGAGAATGAAGAACTTCTGGGAAAAGAGAGAGCGTTTCTTCAGGAGATTGAGGAATGTCTGAAAAGGGAGGAAAGGACTTCCAAACCATAAAATATCCCAAGAGTCTGAAGTGATCCATAGCCAATTTGGAAAAGACATGGACAAATGGAGGTACAAGGGAACCTGACCTAAGGGCAGGAGGATGCAAACTGTCACATAGAACCTGGCCTGTCTTGAAAGCAGGTTTCTGGGAGGCAGGACTCTTAGATTTAAGCAGGAGGCACACGTCTAGAACCCTTCTTGCCTTTAGGAGGAGAGTGAGATTGCCTACTAACAAAAGCAGACTTAGAGGGATAATTTATCTAAAATTTGGCAACAGGAGAAACAAAAATATGTTTCAGCTCCTGCAAGCCTTTACCCTTATCTTGGAGAGACCTGCAAAGTTCAGCTGCAGCAGATCCAAAAAGATTTTTATTATCCAAAGGAGCATCCAAACATTTGGGCTTAATGTCATGAGGCAAGCCTGAAGCCAAAGCAAAGAACAACACAAAATAACTGTACCAAAGGCAGCAATCCAGGAAGAGGCATCAGCTGCATTTAATTGAGTGGCAGGAAACTTGAGAAGTACAGTTCAGCAGAGAAAGGGCGGAAGCCTTCCCATCAGAGTCAGGAAGGTCAGAAATCAGCTTAGAAACTTGTGATAAAAGGGCCAAAACATACCTGGTCGTATGAGTCTGGTAGTTGATGGCCTGAAAGGATAAAGTGGCAGCAGTGTAAACTTTTCTGCCCACCCTTTTCATAGCCCTACTATCCTTATCAGAAGGCAATAGCTTGGTAGAGGGCAACAGCTTGAATGGCCCGTCAGAGGAAACTGACGCTACAAGAGTCAGGAGAAGGGCATTTACAAAGAAATTTGCACTACTCAGGCACCTTACAGACTCTATCTGGCTTCTAAGGAGAGGGGGTTGAGAGTCAGGGGATACAGATGCTGCGAAAAAAAAAACAGCAGATGGCTTGGGAGGCTCCATCTGTAGGAGCTCAGAATATCTTTGGACTCACAGAGACTTGAGAACAATCCCACTTAAAATAAATCCATCATACATGCAATGTTATCCCCAAAGGAGTTCCTCTGGGGGGATTATCGACTTATGTAGTCCTCTTCCTCTGAACCATAGTCCAAGGGAAAGGGATTTAAGAAGAGTGAGCCAAATATTCTTCTCCCAAGTCCAGGTTCTCATCCAAGGATTCCAATTTCCTAGGTCTCTTAAGTGGAGTGGAAGACCAGGGAGGAACAGGCACAGATATCCCCCGAGGAAGCTTCAAGGCCATAGCATTAAATAACTCCTGGGTGAAATACTGTCATTCATGTTGGGTATCCTTAACAGAATATTTTTTTTTCTTCTCTTTTTCAGCAGGACGTCTGCACAAAACACACGTGAAGGGTTAGAACCCCAGAGAGTCAGTAATTGTTGCAGGAACCTCCTTCCTAAGATCTGAGGAATCCCCCTTGGTCCTTTGGATATAATCAGCTAAGGTTCCCCTCAAAATCAGGTACGGATGTTTAAAAAGCAAACATCAAAATTCAAGTGTGTGATTAAAAAACAAACAAGACAGGACACAAATGAGGGTCGCACTCACTGAAATCTCAACCAATTATGGCTACAGTCCAATTTAAATGTCAGAAGCTTGTTTCATACTTAGGTTAAAATCTAAGTGTGGAATCAAGCATGATACCTATGAGAACATTTATAAAACAGGATTTTTTATCACTTAAAACAGAGAGGGACACACACAGTACATGCATTCCTAAATATTACACAACTCACTGACAGGAAACACCTCATTTTAGCAAGCAGTCACAATAAAGACCAACACATCTAATGGTGGAAAGTACGTAGCATCAAGTTATGCGGTTAGTGGCAAGATGCAAGGAGTTGGTGAATCACAGAGCCAAGTTGTACTGTGCAGATCACTGCACTCCTGCGCACTATGCAGAGTATACAAATTACTGAATAAACAGGCGCAAATAAAGCCACATAAAGAAATGAGGCATTAATGTCATGCAAATGCAGACAAGCAAAACAGTTCTGCAATTCCCAGAGCCACGTGCATCAGCTCAGATAATGTAGCATAATATAACTAACTAGCAGATAAATAATCTATTCAGTACAGTTTGTGGTGTGAGAAGTCTGGCAAACCTATACTGCATATGTGTTGAACCTAGAAGAATGTGTGGTGTTTCCATCCCTATAGAGACCAAGGAATGTGCAACACTTACAGTCTCAGCTACTGAAACCTTTCAGTGACTAAACTGAGACACAATGTATATCACATGCATATACCTCACAAGTATTTAACACACTTCTGAACATTATGTTTGTACATGTACAACAGAAGACCTTGCTTCCAAAACAGCAGAGAACCAGCACTGTACATGGCTTCTATGATACTGCAGGACTCCACAAGGTACTGCGTGCCACACAGTACACACAGTCTGCAGTGCAGAATGGATTACTGCCAATGTGAAAGAAACAGAGAGACAGAGTGTGTGTGTGTGTCAGCTTGGCAGTTCCCACAATTACCATATTTGACACTCATCTCACGTGAATCTGTATCATCACTTCCAGTGAGGGGACTTCCCACTGAGCCAGAGCAATCTGGTATGTAAGTGCAGTCTTACTGTGAATAATAAAGTTTACATATAAAGACAGTGTGTATGTAAATCTACAGTAAATATTATATATTTTGTACTGCAGATAAAAGTGGATACCTCCTAGCATGCTGGTTCAGGACTCCTGTATGTAATCTGAAACCATGGCTGAAACACAATACAAACATAACCCTTGCTGAGAGACAGACTGGAGTGCCGAAAGCACACATGCTGCCTTCACATATCTGGTAGGGCACTGTAATATTCTCTTGATATAGTCAGCTAGTTGTTGTCTCTGCTGTGCTGCACAACAGGATTGTGTGGAAACAAGCTGGGCAGTCCCATGCCATAGCTCTGTTAGGACAGGCCCAAATGCCACAGCAAAAGCAGAAGACAGAGAGATGGAACAGAAACAGGTGCAGTACACACTGGCACTCACAAAGTGGTTATAGCTGGTCAACAATTAGAAGTCCTGTTAATCAAAGTGATAGTGTCACACAGATTAAACATGATACATGCAGTTTTATCATCAAGCTATGCTGGTCAGTGCATGGTCTATTCATACTGTGCATAAAAGACATCACATCAGTATAACAAAATCGAGATCATCTGCACAGCCGATACAAAGACCATACTGCTGCAACCTGGATGGCACACAGGACACAAGACAAGGTGACAGCTGAAACCATAGTGGCCTAAATGTGGGGATCACCACTGGTGATTTGCCTTGCGACCTCTGTGCCAGAGATGAAGCACCATGCATGACGTGGACCTGGATGCAATTTCCTAGTGAGGCCTGCTGCAGCTTGTGACCTCCTGTGTCAAGGATGGGGTGCCACTATGTAACTTAGATGCAGATCCTGGTGCACGACCACAACAAAGAGGTGCCAGTACTTCACAGTTCTTAGGATGGTGCTGTGTATGCACCCTGCAAAGTCTCTATTACACATCCACAACAGGTAAATAATCATCCCAAACAAAGACCACCACGGTAGCAATACCTCTCATAACAACACTGCCGACCATTCACAGAAAAGTGCTAACTGCTATATTTCATCACAGCCCTCATTGTACCCATCAAATCCTGATGTCTACTTGCATATTAACAAAATTCAAGATGGTGCAAGGATGCATCCTCAAGAATGCCACATAGTACATTTGTCAGATCCAATGCAAGCAAGCTGCATTACAACAGACTATATCACGATGATATTTCTGAACAGCAGATTGTTTATCGCAAGTGCTGCCTGCATCTCTGGGTCCAAATGATAACTGTAACGTTGTTATATATCCCTGGGGCTGTGGTTTATGACAGAAGCTGTGTGCACATGTGAAACAGAGGAACACACATACAGGGGTATAATGCACAGATGTCCCCCACACTCTTGAAATGCTGTTCCACTGTCCACCCACCAGTGCCACACTGTCTAGAATACTTCTGGCTATTATCTTCCACCCTCTGTGAAGGGCACCTCTTTATCTAGGAAAGGCAGAGACAGTATCACCGTTTTCCCAGCCTGTGACTCTAGGCCATGCATTTCAGGGCTGACACTGGACACAGCTATGGTGTCAATACCAGCCTTTCAGATCATCATGGTGAAGTCAATGACACTTGCTGGTAGACTGCTCATATGACACACAAAGCAAAGGTGTTTGTGCAGCAAATGACACTGTATCCAAACTCTCCTTTGGGGAAACAGGACATTGTTTTGCAGGGATGTATAAACTGACTACTGTACTTAGACAAACAAGAGTAGAGCCAAGACAAACCTCTGCTAGGTAGTACTAATCTGGTCTGCAACTCATGGATACATGGTAGGGGGCAGGGCCATCCCCATGCCAACATCCAGAGCACCTCTTTAAAAGTACACACAGTGGATTACCACTACAGAATGATGTGAGGAATAATCTTCTATGTCAATTTGTCATGTGGATCCGTGAAGGCCACCTCCTGTGATAGACACTTCAAATCTGTCACGCCTTGCAACTGACACAGCAAATCACATCTGTGAGATGCCAGTAACACTGGTATAGTATTATTCAGCAAGGACTGTTACACCTGGTTCCACAACTGTTTGTCTGCCCCCCCCTCTACCAAACACAAACAGGTCATACTGTCTGAAAGAATACAGTAGTTCTCACTTTCTACAGCGTCTAGCTGCCTGGTTGTACTCTACATATGATGAATTCTTTATAAACATAACACACAATACATATGTGTTGTGACTGTTATGTACATAGATATGGTGAATATAACTGCTTCACAGAGGCATACATTCACAGCATGCAGGCCCCAGCGAGCCGCAGTCTAGCCTTTAAAATAGCGAGATATTGTGCACAATATGGTGGTGCTGTGGTAGCTTTGTCGCCTCACAGTTCGATTCTCAGCTAGAGCGTCTTCTGTGTAGAGACATGCATGAATGGGCGTACCTTCGTTGAAGGCTGTGCATCAGAGCTGGCAACTCGGCACATAAAAATCTGCTGCCAATCATTAGCGGACCAGACTTCCGCTGTGGTGACCCCTAACTGGGAAAAGCCGAAAGACACAACATCAAATGTACATCCTCTATATATGGTTGACACAACTGAATGTGAATATCAGAGATGACAGAAGGGAAGAGCATTGTAGGCCAAGTTGTTGGCTGACCAGAACACCATCAATGACATCCCTGTCCATACAGCAGTTATAGGTGAAACATCTATGTAACCCAACTATTCGAGACTACATCCAGAATGTTACACACCCAACAAAAATGCAGCTGTTGTGGTCAACTTGATAAAAAGGACATTTCCCTATATCCTGTAAGAGATAGTAGTCTATCAGTAAAGCTTAAGACATACTGCTATTCCTAACCACCCTCCCTCAACCACAAGTAATCATAGACATCTAGACTGCAGTTAGGTTATGTATCCTGCACAGTATCTGTGTGAACTGCCTGCACATACATTTGTGATGAAAAAAGGTAATTTTTTTCTGTAAATGCAATATACCATGAAATAAAGCTGCACAGAATATATTCAGAAATAATACTTGCCTGTCACAAAAGACCGCTGTTAAAAGATAATGCATCTCCAAACATGACCACTCCATGGGTTGAAGTGTCAAGACAAAACATATATACCTATCTGGACAACAGCACAGAAAGCAACTTCTAAAGTACAACATTCTGCACATTTTTCTGCCAACATGTAAACAAAATGGTGGCATGTTTGTATATGATGCAAGTTTATATCCTTTTACACAAAGTAATTCAGTATGTATCTGTAGTATGAATACCTCCGAAATGCCTAGTGACCCCAGAGATTCCTAACCAAGAAGATTGTTGGCCTACATTCCCTATGCTGTCAGGACACTCAAAGTGCTCCTACTTCACTTGGTTTCTCACAGGCTCTTGTATAGTGATCTGATCCAAGGCCTGCATTCCACACTAGAAGGGAACCCACACTCCTTGACCTCGTGCATCTTCGAAAGTTAAATTACTCCATTAATACAATTTCACCAGCACATAAATAAAATGCACTAGAGACAAATTTATTACTAACACCTTCTCCACTTCTGGACCAAACTTCCCCTGCAAGTTAAAAAAGTGACCACCTAACAGCCTTCAGATTAAATATGGGTGACCAGATGGGTACTCATAAATTTGCTCCAGGATTGACCTGCTTTGCAATTCTGGAAAAGGGGGTATTGTCAAGGTGCAAATTTCATTGTGATTCAACTGTTTTGTATTTTATTTAGCTTTACATACCAAAGTACTCCTACTCAGCTGGAATAGGAAACACTTTTCAAGTGACACCACACAAGACATGTTTTCAACATGAGCTAATTATGTGGCACCACTTTGTACACCCTTCTGTGAAATGAAATGAGCTGCGCAGGATTATATGAGACTACTCTCAATTCACAAAGACACAAGTTGCTACGTATACACATCTGCCATGACGATGAACCCAACCTAATGAGGCAAGTAGGGAAAACCATGTTTGCTACTCCACTGCTCCCGTGTGGTGTGTGAGAGAGTCAAAAGATTATACTGCACTTCCTTCACAATAATTTTAAAGTTAAGGATGTAAGGTAAATGTTACGTACCATTTTAGCAAGTGGGCTTTTAGTATGAATAAGGTAAGCAGCTGGCAACAGCTACAAGCATTCCACACACTAGTGTGCACTGTGGGTAGCAGTATGATGACCTGACATGCTGTAGTACTGGGAAGCATGACAGCACCCCGCTATATACTGTAAGTATTGAAACATGTCTTTATGTTAACCAGATAAGCCCAGCACAGAAGAGTGTCTCTATTCAGGGGCAAACCAAAGAGCACTGTCTGCTTAAGTGACTTGCTGATTCACACAGCAGCCACACGAAAATGGAAGGAATCAAACACCGTATCCTATACCTTTGACTACAGGAAGCAGTTCATTAACAGGCACAGCCTTAATCCTATGTGATAACTAACCACATTGTTTTCTACTGTTCCAACAGGAAAAAAAACAGCAACAGCATGAGTGTTTCACATCAGCTAAAAGGTGAACATTCCTACCTTTATCTGTCTTACTGTTCTGATGTGTACCTTTATTATACAGCACATGAGGAGTTAACAGTTGGAACTGGGTGGGGGAGGCTGTCAGAGAAGCAGAAGAGACTGACACAGCATGGCAAAGTAAGCAAGACTGGCACACCATTTATACTGCACTGTATATAAACATATCCTAGAGTTTCTCACACTTGTGCTAACCTTTCCATTGGGTCTCTGCTTTGCAGGTCCAAATGAAGTAACAAGAGACCAGGGTAGCTCTACCTCATCTGATCACGGTTTCTGCCCAGGCTGGGTCTAGTGATGGGGCTGGTATTGCTCCTTCAGACAAGTTGTGCAGTTCCTGCCATAGATCCAGAAGCTGTTTGAGGTTATGGTGGAGAGACAGACCTGAAGACCAGCTTGGCTACATTAAATGGCACCTGGTGTAGATGATCACCAATTTACTCCTCTATCCACCTTTGACCATCAGACAGAAGGTAGCCATGTTCATGACACTGGCTGACCAGGACCTTAGATACATGTAACTGTTCAAATCTGGAAATTTTGCAAACTGACCACATTGTATATTGCAGAATTGCTTGTTTTTACAGAACTAACAACGTGTACTTGGCAGCGTGCTTAAGGCTGAACATGGTTATACGTTTAATCTGCTACACTGAATGTGCATATTTGACCATTATAACTATAGCTGTGCTATAATTCACCTCAACGATAATAACTGTATTGCCTAATTGAGTAAAGTGCTGTAGAACTCCATACGTTAGAACACTAATCTGTGTTTAAAGCTTATGAAAAAGGCTACACCTAAATGGTTCTAAGGCTGTCTGTTGAAGTTTATTAAGACAGGCTCCAATACTCTATATCCCTTGATAAGGTATTAACCCCAGGGGCTCCCTCACTGAAAGGTTTTCGTCGCCATAAGGAGACCACCCCACTTGCGACTAAAAGAAAAGCTATACTGACCTGCCCACTAACTTACAAACTGAAAAGGTTACTATCGTAACATTCTCTATATGTGTATATTTAATTGCACTGAAGTGGGTCCACAGCACTGAGAGAAAGTCCCTCGAGTTCACATAAAGTAAGCTATTTTCTAATAAAAAATTGGGTTACTCACAGTCGCTAAAGAATACAATATCTAGTGGCTACAATTATCTACTGTGCTTCCCCCAAATGTGTTTACGTACTCTGTAGTGTAACGCTAAAACTAGAAGGTAACAAATATAACATTATACACATAATACTTACCTTTGCAAGCTCAGGATACAGGAATCTCGAGGTCTGGTTAAGCCCCAGTCCGCACTGCCCCCAAATTCCACCCGCCCCCCCCAGTGCTGCCACATTTACAGTACTATTGCCATACCCCCCTTTATAACCAATCAAAAATAACCTCCCAATTAATAAACACTCCCTACCTACCTCTAACGTCCTAGCTCTCTTAATTACTTCTGCTGTAAATACAACACTGCTATCATGCTCAGCTAGTCGCAGTGTCATCACCCAAAATCTCTTCCCCATTCCCCTCATATCTTACTCCTCTACCCATAAAAACTACCAACCTATTAGATCCAGGTATATCAGCCCCAAAAGCAAACATTATCATAAACTTATAAATAAAATAATGAAACTCATAGTTACGTAGCTTACATTACAACCGCACAATGGATAGAGACATCCACCCAAACCCTGGCCCATACGCACCCACTGACTACAGTTCCCATTCTAACATAACACCAATTAAAAGGCCCACAAACTCTTTCCTGGCCTATCATCTAAACATCAGAAGCATAAATAATAAGATCCATAACCTCCACACACTAACAGTTTACTCCCCTGACATATTTTGTTTTACAGAAACCTGGCTAAAACTGGTAACTAAGGACAATGAGGTACTGCCACCGGGGTGCAGCATAATTAGATTAGAATGTACTACTAGGAAGGGTGGAGGGGGTAGCTATACTTTATAAATCTACTCTAAATGTGATCTTAGACTCCTCACAACCAATCTAGGTTAATAATGCTGAAATCATCATTACCAAACTATAGATTAACAAAAATAAATGTGTAAACATCATCTGCATTTACATTCCCCCAGGTAATAACACAAGCACCCTAGCGGACATCCTCAACTGGCTAGTTATCCAATCACTACCTCCAAAAAAACCATTGTGCTTGGAGATTTCAACATTGACTGGAACACCTGCTCCTCAGAATTTCCTACAACCCATGTAAACCTATATGGATTTACACAAACAATATCCTCCCCCACCAGAATAGGTAAACCCAATAACAGAGAAAGAATCCCAGATTGGATTCTTAACAACCACTCCCAGATGTACAAGTCAGGGACCCTCCCTGAAGACCTAAGTGGTCACCTTCTAACCTATATAATTAAGCACAAGGCAGATAACTCCCATCATAACTCCCATCACTCCACATATAAAACCATCAGAAACAATAAAAACTTCAACCTCAATTTCCAAAATGAACTTAAAGCTTGTAATTGGCCTATCCTAAAACAACTATCCCTGGATGATGCAGTAGCATACTTTAATACCGAATTCCTTGCTATCCTTTATTCTCATGCTCCTGCTCACTTTATTAGAACCAAAACAAAAACTGCTCCATGGCTTTAAAAAGACACCAAGTCTAAAATCATACTTAGAAATAAGAGTTGGGACACTTGGCAAGCCACAACGGCCCCACCCGATCAACTTAGATTCCGTCAGCTAAGGAATGACAACAAAAATCTATTATACTTGATAAGAAAAACTTCTACTGTCATCTTCAACAGAAAGATCAAAGCAATCTTCTTCACCCAGGTCATACCTCCACTCCAACCCCCCTCAGCTTCCAATCACAAATCCCCAGAGGAAATTGCAAATACCCTCAATAGTTTCTTCACAGAAACTATCCAGTCCTTAGCTAGCCAACTACCTCCCGGTCATTCTAACTCAAATGCTGATAAACCCAGTACCCAACTCTTCTTCAGCTTGTCTCCATATCACTTATTAGAGCCCTAATTAAGAAATTAAAACCAACCACCCTAGCTGAAAAAAAACACAAGAAGGCTGGATACCTGATGGTCAATAAAAGTCAGGAGAACCAAGGATTTAGCATACAAAATGTTTAATACACGCTTTTGTCAGATGGACTTCATCTTTTCCGATGAATCCATCTGACGAAAGCGTGTATTAAAGGTTTTGAATGCTAAATCCTTGGTTCTCCTGACTTTTATTGACCATCAGGTATCCAGCCTTCTTGTGTTTTCTACAGTGGTTGTTTGACTGGACACGCTCCCTTTTTTTGGCCAACCACCCTAGCTGTTGCTCTCCTCCCTGCAGAGCATCTGAAAAAAGCTGCAGATGCCATAACATACCCCATTTCCGTCTTAATCAACAGAACCATATCTGAAGCGACCATCCCCTCCATCGGGAAATATCACATGTTATATCTCTCCATAAAGGAGGTAGCTCCACTGAACTGTCAAACTTCAGACCCATAGTTATTCTGTTGCCAATGGCAAAAATTGTGTTAACAAACAAGTAATGCACTATCTTATACAGAATCTCAGCACAACATTAGGCCATACCGTAGCACCACCTCAGCCCTCTTATCTTTCTCTAATGCCATTAACTATAACCGAAACAATAACAAATTATTCTCAGCCCTCTTTCTTGATCTATCCAAGGCCTTCGATATGGTTAACCACCAATTACTCATCCATGCCCTGAAGGGAAGCTCCTTAAATAGCCATTCACTCCAATGGTTTCAATCTTACTTGTGTGGTAGACAACAGGCCGTCCTATGGCAAGACGCACTATCAACTCACCTTCCTATCACCCTAGGTGTCCCCCAAGCCTCCATACTAGGACCCCTTCTTTTCTCTCTCTCTCTATTAATGACCTTCACACAGTCATCCCAAATGCTACCTGCATTCAATATGCATATGACTCCACCTTAATTTGCTCAGCCACCTCAGTGGCAAACCTAATGACGTTAACCCAGAATACCTTCAACACAGTTGAAAATTGGCCCTCTAACCATCAACTGATCCTATACCCAAACAAAACAAAGTTGCTTCTTTTTTCCCCTACCTGTAGGTCCTCCTCGCCATCCTTTACCATAAAATCTAACAATGGCATCATTATCTCCCCAGATGCCTAAACTAAACTCTTAGGTATTACAGTCGACAATAACCTCAAATTTTACATGCAGGTCAATTAAACTATCAAAACCATTAATAAAAAATTTGGTTTCCTATATAGGATTAAAACTTCCCTTACTCCACATACCAGGATCGCTACTGCCCGCTCCCACCTACTCTTCTCTATGCCTCCCCCCTTTAATCACCAACCTGAACAAATCCGCACATAAACGCTCCAGCTGTTATAACCACATAGCTAGATTTGCAACTGGTATGGCTTACAGGAATCACCACTGTCATAACTTAAACCTCCTAGGGTGGCTAGAATTGCCTAGCCTATTTCAGTACAACCACAAATCTCCTAGGGTGGCTAGAATTGCCTAGCCTATTTCAGTACAACCACAAACCTCCTAGGGTGACTCGAATTGCCTAGCCTATTTCAGTACAACCAGCTCATAGTGGCTCACAAAGATCTCAACCATCCTGATAATACGCCTGCACTTAACATCATCATTGGCCCCTATAATAACCTGAGGCCACTTCGCTCATCTAATAGACTGCTAGTTCAATAATAAAAAACCAACAACTTAGCTGGGGACTCTGTTGGTAAAACTTGGAACTCTCTTCCTGCAGATCTTACCCTAGAACCCTCCCTAACTAAATTCAAAAAAAGCCTCAAGGAATATTTCAAAACACACTGGTTATGTCTGTGTTCTAATCCTGACTAGATCCTCCTCTATAATTTGAATGCTATGCCATTATTGCTGTACTGAATGCTATGTTATTATGATTGATATTTTGATTATGCGATTATATTATGTTGATCGATCAGAGACTGCAAACTGTGTGCGACATGTAATTTTTTGTGACTTTGCTGTATGTTTTTGCCTTGGAGCTTTTCTCCCTGGGCCTCCGCTGAAAATGGACATGTATCTAGTCGGATTATCCCGGTCAACAAATGTAAAATAAATAAATACT
>NC_056740.1:196950107-196955107 GCF_019279795.1 Protopterus annectens
TTTATATTTTATAATAAACTACAAACCAATTCGATTGTAGTGGCTTTGACCTTCAGAGAGTGGGACGACCGTTCTCTAAGACTTGCACAGCAGGATCATTTTACCTTCAAAGCTGTTTGTGTATCGGAAGAGTATCACACACAGATGAAGTTACATTTCAACATTTTAATCGAATTTGCTTGTCAGGGCCCTGCAGTATCACTTTCCCAGCTATAAGCCTACAGCTGACATGTTTTCTGAATTATTGATGTCCACTGCACACTCCCACAGGGGTGGTCAGAGAGTTATTTAAGCCAATATAAGTCTTTTTTGTTTTCGAACTCATCATTCGGTATTGTTACAAGATGCTGCTTTTCAAGATCCCATTACATACAAAAAGAATGTCTTCTGGAATAGATACCCTATAGACCAACACAAGTCTGCCCTTGAACCCTTCAGAACACAGCTGCTTGTTCTTAATTGCTGCTTTGTGTGTACTGGTCAGTCTATTAAAAAAATCCAGATTTGTTTAGTTAATTTATGAGTACTCCACACACTAGTATGGAGGCAGCTACTGTTTAGGAACTGCTGCTTAACATCTCATTAGAATAGTATAGTCTGTTGGGATTAGGCAAACACACAATGTGCCTTTTTTGTGCAGCATGTCAGTATTCACACTAAATGCAACAGTTTCACAGTTTTCTAGAAAACAGGTTTCACAGTGGCAGTTACAACAAGCTCAGTGTCTTATAAGGTAGTGTGGTCAAATGTCAGAGTCTGAGCTTCCTTATGAGTCTAACAGTAAGCCCTGACAATGGAACTGACAAATGCCACTTGTACTGAGCGGCACTACATGCAATTACTGGTATATAAAGGTACTGCCAGTATCTGCACTATGGACATAGCAGCTGAAGTGCACTGAGGTAATGTTACTTAAACGTTTGGGCACTACAGCTATTGGTACTAATGGACAGTGAAGGATTCTACAACTAACAGTACCAACAGCTATTAGATACTGCCACTGAGTGGTACTGAAGGCAGTGGCATGGACAAGCATGGAACAGCTGCTTTGTAGCCAGGATTTTCAAAATCATACATCCCCTTTCAGAATGCAGCTCCCTAGCTCACAAGCACATCCTCCAACCTCAGAAAGTGCATGCCTAAGCAAAAATAGGCAAAGTTCATCTCTTACTTAATCAGGTATTCAAAGACTCTCATGTTCTGAGTTGTATACCTATTCTCAGGATTATCTACTTTCTTATTCTGATTAATAATTTCTTAATGCAGTTTGTTGATTTTTTCCGTGTTTGAGTTGTTCTTTCTAGATTTCCATGTCTTTACATTAGATTAACTGTGAGTTTTCTCCATTCATTTGGTACTACAGGCTGATTGAGGTTTTTGCTGTACTCAGTAGCAACTGTTTTCACAGGTGACAGCTTTGCAAAAGGATGACAAACTTATCAAGCTAAAATGATTCTTTGAAATATTTCACTTTTTCTACCATCGTTAAACATGGTTGAAAATACATTACTTAAAAAAAAATCCAGTTTTCTTCACAGAACTTGATTCTCCCAGAAGAACTACTGGATTGTGTTGCTGTCATTTTGAATGTCAGATCATGCTACTTAATCTGCTCCCACCTTGCCTTTAAAATGGCAACCCCAATGTTCCACTTCTAGGCACTCCTAAAAGTATTTCCTGTAATACATCTGATCTGCCATGCTTCTTCTCTTCTTAATGACACAGACTCCACTTTCCATGCAATATAGTCCTACAGTGAAAGAAGCCTCCCCCCAATCCCAGTAATCCCTACTTCTTAGAGGGTCAACCAGCAGGCACCAATATGCTGAATTCTTCACTGCAGTTTTGAATTTCAGAGTCGGTCTTTCTCAATCATAGGTAGTTACTCGGCTGGCAGTCCAAGGAACTATTGAGGAGCCTAGTCCAAATTCGCAGTTGCCCCCAAGAACTGTCCAGTCAACTGACTTGCTGAAGATCATACAATAGGCAAATAAGGGGTGAGACAATCACACCATGTACCACAAGAACTACAGCTTATGGTCTTAACCCTCTCTACCAACTTTCTTTAATTAGTGCAGAAGTATTAATACGGGAGACAATTTGGGGATGTATTTTGATCCCTCTTTGACCTACAGCACTTCAGTCTGCATCCCTGATATCTTTTGAGCAAATGACAACATGCTTAGTGGTCTCTAGGTGGGCATAACTGCTGCTTCCACCTAACTCATTTGAGATGAGGCTACCTCTGGTATTTGTTCATTTGTTTGCTTTAAAGGTATATTGACTGATTCAAGAATGCTTTATGTTTTTTATCTACATCCTAGACCATTACTGATTCAGGAATGCTTTATGCTTTTTACCTATATCCTGGACCAAAGGAAGACAATATGGAATACAGCTACAAATCAAACAACTTGTATAAGAAACCGCATTAATTTAGTAGTAACTCAGTAAACCATAAACAATGAAGCACACAAATGTACACAGTACAATAAAGAGTGGTAGCTCAGTTGATTTTAAGCAAGAACAACTATAGTTGTAGAATACAAACATTATTTGTTTCTAGAAAAATTTAACAAAACTTTGCATTGTCATTACAGAAGCAATTCAAGCCAAAAGAGGCACTCTTGACACTAGGTACAGAGAAAAAAACTATTCTATACGAAGTGGGAGACAGAAGATCCTGGATCAAAGTGTTATCAAAAGAAACTACTAAATAAGGATGGAGACAAAAGTGGGAGGGAGGTGAACGAGGGTGAGCTTAACATGAAATGTGACAAATGGAGGGGATGGGTAATGAAGGCAGGTCGATATATGGAGTTAGAAGAATTCAATTACGTTACAAACTCAGTAGCCAGGAAGAAAGGTACATATAGAAAAGAACAATTCACCATTACCTTAAGGCAGTTGCATTAGTGCAAAGTTTAGCTTTATACACTTTAAACTTAATAATTTTCATTTTCATAAGGTAGGATGGGAATGAGTTCTATATGGCTGCAGGAGTAGATGAAAATGATTTTTCAGTATTTTTATTGGAGACTTGTCTGCGAAGGCTATGAGATAAGCAAGCAGTAGGGAGTTTATGAAAATGTGGGAACAGGAGGATATGTGCAGATTACACAGATACACACACACACACACACACACACACACACACACACACACACACACATATATATATATGTGTGTGTGTGTGTGTGTGTGTGTGAGAGGATGGAAAAAAGTAGTATAGATCTGACAAAGATTGGGAGGGAAGTTAGCTGTAGCCTAAAACACAGACTATTGTTCAAGTTTGGCTGAACGAATACAGCAGTAGACATTCTTAAATGCTTTTTCCCTATCCCAATCTTTGTTGACCATATAGCCTTTTTCAAGACAGTGCCCATTCCCCCCCACCACGGTGGTAAGAGGAAGTCATAGGATGGCTATCATTCAAACAGCTGTGAGAGATTTTTCCCTCTTCTGGCCCTGACCCGACACAAGCAGACATAAGGGCTTGGTACACCTTCCCTTTT
Source organism: Protopterus annectens (assembly GCF_019279795.1). Lineage (NCBI taxonomy): Eukaryota > Metazoa > Chordata > Ceratodontiformes > Protopteridae > Protopterus > Protopterus annectens. The sequence goes on from NC_056740.1 coordinate 196,953,623, forward strand.
CAGTATGCATTTTCCCACACATGCCACATGAAGGTTATAACACAGATATGGCTTAACTCAGCTAAGTTCACATTCTTTTGTTCTACTACGTGCCATATATCTCTGTCTCAAGTAAGTGCTAACACTGCAGGAGGCTGAACTTCTTCCCACTTCTCAGGAAGAGCAGCCAGCAGTGTCCTAGCCTCCCTCATTGGCTTCTCCAGTGACCAGATTGCCAGATGATCCTGGGTTGTCTGTGCCTCAGTTACAGTTTTATTCCACTGTGCTACAAAGCTGATAAAAAAAAAAAAAAAAGATGCAGACTTTAATAAGGGTAATTTGAAGCCTGAAAGGGTCTGATGTGAGTCTGCAGCTAACATGGTTTGTGCTGTCAAACTTTGGTAGAAGTTAATTTTCCCAGATGTTGATGTTTGGGTCACAATGTCTAGTGGACTACTAACTACAGTACAGTATGAGCTGAATGTGGACAGATAAACATGTACAATCATAAAAGCATGAGAAGGAAAGTAAAGGGTCTGTCTAGAGTCCCAGATGGAACACTACTGACCACCTTATGTGAAGGGTTGATAAACTTCCGTAGTAGACTGCAGACGCTTGGAAAAGGCAAAAATCATAGTGCAAATCTTTTTGGTATTTACCATAAGATTTTTGTTGTTAGCACCAATCCTACAGTTTTCTAATTTTGTTTGCATTTGTTCTATAAAACTGATATTAACACAAGGCTATGAGAGTACTAGTACACTGAGTACAGTTAGGGTGATGTAATGTAGAATGCATGACCTAATAAGGTACCATTCGGTACTCTTCAGAATAAAGACCTTGGATGAACCTAGGTTAACCTGTGCCATTCTACAAGTGAATTAGTGGGCAAACATGCAAAAATAACCAATGCCAACACCTGAGATTTTCAGTTAAGTGCAGTGACTTACCTACTAAAATACCTTTCTTAAACCTACAGCTGTGAAGATGGAGCCCTTACCTACACTGTCCTATACTGCATTACTAACCAAGAATAGAACAATCATGGTACAATACAAAATGAGGAAGCTATACTGCAACTGACAAAGGGTACCGTATTTGCTGCTGTTTTCCAAAATTTTGGTATAGACATTGTTAAAAATCCCTATTAGGGTTGGTAGCATACAGATATGTCTAGGGTCATTACTGATGGTGGGACTGGGGAGTTTGGAAAAGGGAAAATGAGTGCATGCGTCTTTTCTATGGGAGTAATGCCTGCTGCGAAAGAAAGAATAAAAACAGAAGATGAGTGATCTGCAGGTTTGGTCACAGACTACTTTAAGGAAGGAATGGTACAGTTCAGCTGGTAAGGCAGAGAAGGATGAAAACAAGTTTTATTTTAAACTTTCCTGAAGGAGATATAGCAGAAATATAAGAAGGGTGAGATTATAAGAAAAAATGCTTACTAGAAGGGGTATCAGAACTGGCCTGTAGAGAATCTGAACAGACAATGGTATGGGATGGAAG
>NC_056740.1:196960107-196995107 GCF_019279795.1 Protopterus annectens
ATAGTCAATGCTTTGTGCTTGACTATGTGAGGACTGATTTCTGTGACGGTTGAGGAATAATCATATATGTACGTATGTATCTATATCTACACCTGTATATCGATAAATAGATATAGATATAGATATAGTTCAAAATAGCAATAGTTCATTTGAATGACAGTTCAGAATACAGACACAGGTAAGTGAGTTTGTGTTGGGGTGAAAGTGTGTTTGTCTGAGTATTGGAAGATTAGGTGTTAGGGATAGTATTCTGGTGTCAGAATTTTGAGTGTCTGTATTTTGAAATGTTATATTTTGATGTATATTCTATATTCATACACACACACACACACACACACACACACACACACACACACACACACACACACACACACACATGCTGGGACATGCTTTGATGGCACAGTGGTGCAGCGGTAGTGTTGTTGCTTCAAAGGAAGAGGTTCTCTGGTTTGAGTCCTGGCTTGGGTGCCCTCTGTGCAGAGTCTGCATGCCCTCCTTACATTCGTGTTGGTTTCCTCTGGGAGCTCCAGTTTCCTCCCACATTACAAAGACAGGCATCTGGAGTATTTCTCCCCGGGCCTCCACTGAAAATTGGCTTGTTTCAAGTTGGACTTTCCTGGTTATCAAATGTAAAATAAATATGTGATGTGAAACATGAAGTATGCTAAGGAAATATCTCACTATATGCTTAGTGAACAAGCTTTATGATGAATGGTGAAGCAAATCCTACAGTACAAGATATTTAGTTTATTGTGTGGAGTCTGCATGTCCTCCCGGCAGTTGGGTAGCATTTGAAAGACATGTGTGCGTAAATGGGCATGCCTTTGTTGAAGGTTGGGTGTCGAGCTGGCACCTCGGCATTTCATAAAAATCTATTGCCAATCATTAGTGGACCGGAGTTCCGCTGTGGCGACCCCTTACTGGGAAAAGACAAACAAACACTAGCAGACCCTGACATATTAATTTATCTATTTTTCAGTATTTTTTTTTAGTTTAGATTATTGCTTGGGATTAAGAAATGTTACCACCAGCAGTAAGTCCTCTTTACCACTGTTGGTAGCTATTTCTGATTCAGAGACGGCTCTAATGCAGTGTTGCTTCAAGGAGGTGCAGCACTGTGGTGGGCTGGATCTCTGTCTTACCTCAAATGTAAATGAGGAATTCTGGGGGAGAGGTGTATGATAAAGAGTCTTGTGCTCTGTCCCAAAAATGCCTGCAGTTAAGTAATTCACACAGCCAAGTAATTCACAGAACTGCTCAAATGTGTAAATCTCTACTTTCTGTTGTGTTAATTAAGATGGCCAAAAATTCATGTTCACCCATTACTTTCAATGGGAGAGTGGCTGCATAAGTGTACAGGTCTCAGATGAGTGTGTGTGTGTGTGTGTGTGCGTTTGAGTGTGCGTGTGCGTGAGTGTGTGTGTGTGTGTGTGTGTGTGTGTGTGTGTGTGTGTGTGTGTGTGTGTGTGTGTGTGTGTGTGAGTGAGTGAGTGAGTGAGTATAAGTCTGGGTCTGCCTGGGTGGTCACAGTAAGGAGTTTAGTTAGAGGATCGGTAGAGTATAGGTAGGGAAGACAGGTGTGTGTGTGTGTGTGTGTGTGTGTGTGTGTGTGTGTGTGTGTGTGTGTGTGTGTGTGTACATGTGTGTGTGTGTTTGTGTGTGTGTCTGCTTCTGTGGTCACAGTACAGAGGTTAATTAGGGGATTGGTAGGGTATAGATAGGTGTGTGTGTGTGTGTGTTTGTGTGCGGGCACGCACCTACTGTAAGTGAAGATGGGGGTTTCCATATCTCTCATTTACTGCTAAACTAATGAGCACTGTCTGTAATAGGGGGTGGGGAAGACACTAGACACTAGGGATGCTTTTTATGCATTACTTTACCTCACTTATGAAATTAATAGAGCAACAAATTTTGCAGCGGGAAGCTGCAAATAAAGAATAAAGCACTATGAAACTAATGTTTGACGTTATGGTCAGTGTTTGTGATAATCCCCGAATGGTTCAAAGACATGCAAATTGCTGATAATGAAGTCTTTCTTCGTTGTAGCTAATGAGTCTCTGAATCTCTACTTTCTACAATCTCATTAAAGGGTCCTTTTTGCCACAGCCTTGACACTTGCAGTAGGGTTCTTTCTGAATTCTGGCCCTGTTTCCATTTATTTCTATGGAATATTTTAATTGCATAAATTATCCATTTAATAGGGACTTACATAGGATTCTTTTTTTGTGAATGGGTTGCCTCCTGGATGGCTTTCTACTAGAATACTGTAGTAAGTTCATTTATTTTTTGTAATCAATATTGTCAGGTAATGTTGTGGTAAGTTTTAGTAATGTAGTGAAGGTTATGCTCATATTTGCTAGGTTTATTATGTTCCCTAGTTAATTTAACCTTATATACTACATTTACATTTTGCTAATGCCATTTTCTGACTGCTGCTTAAGGCTGCGAGTTTCTTTCATTGTTTATCATTTTTTTCATTCTAATTTCTGTAAATTTAATTTCCAGGGGTTGATTTTTGTGGGTGTAGTTGATTCTGTGGGGCTTGATTATGTTTTTCTATATGGTGCTTCATTTTTTTCACTTTAAATGTGAATGCGTCTGAGTTATAGTGATTGCGTAGGTATAGCATATACAAAAATAATCCTCTCCACCAAAAAAAAAAAAAAAAGTTCATGCAACTAAACCACACTCCTAGAAATGGAACACAACCTTTGAAAAAAAAAATAAACTGAAACAATAAAAAATATACCCAACTATGCCATACACCTAGAAATGACATCCAGATTTTGAAAATGAAAAAAAAATGTAATCTTCGTAAAGCCCTATTCAATAAACAATTTATACAGTTACCATATTCCACTGAAATGAATTGAAATGAAGAAGAAACAGGAAATATAGTAATTCAAACTAAAAAAAAAAAAAAAATAAAATGAAAAAAATGGCTAAATGGAACACAGAGGGGCCTGGTAAGTGAGATACACAAAAAGCACATTGTAATGTAACATTACATGCACGTACGTATGCATATATTGGGGATTGTTTGGTATAATGGCTAAAGTGTCTGCCTCACAGACACAAAGTTTGATTTTCACCTTTGAAATGGAAATTGGCTAGGATTAAAATGGCCCACAAGGGCAGCTAGACTAGTACTTGCCTATGAACCTAAATAGACATATATAATATATATATATATATATATATATATATATACATATATAATTAAATATAAACACACACACACACACACACACACACACACACACACACACACACACACACACACACACACACACACACACACACACACACACACACACACACACACCATATACATCACAATAAAAACAGGACCTGTTGGCAGGGTCCCATTGAATGCCAAAAAAAGCAGTTCACTATCTCTCTTTAAAGTCAACCTTGATGAGCGAATGGAAATCCATATATTCAAACCTGAACTGTCCTATTAGCCACTTACAGACTTGAAAAGCAGGCATTAGGGGAAATGTGTCAGATAGTCTTGGTGAACGTGAAATGATCGAAGTACATTCACCAAAACTTAATTTTTCAACACTGGAGTTTGCTTCTATCTTCACTCTTGTGTGACCTCAGAGCTGGTATATGTAAGCAAGAGGAGTTGGGGGTGGGGATATACCTCACATGGGGGTACAGACGGACTTGCTTCCCTGAAAAAAAAAAATTTTGTCATATGTTTGCTGAAGGTAGTTTGTGCAATCATTTGTTGAATTTTTAAAATTTTCTGAAACTACCTTCTACAGAATCAACATGAATCCAGTACTGGGAAAGTCTACTGGCCCAATGGCCTAGGACAAATCTAATGTATAGGTAAAGTGTGAATGTAGATACATGCACAATCAAACAACCAGTGTGACAAGCCATTCAGTTATTTGTTCATGGGATTTGTTTTGTTTTTCAAAGATTCAACCCTTTAACATAAAACACTTGAAGTGATGTTTGTGTTTTGCCACAGCCAATTCCCCCTCTAATGTTAAAGTGCTGATGTCTGGTATTAATATAATAAAACAAAAGAAATGCTGAAGCATAGTATTAATATAATAAAACAAAAAAAAAACAACCAATAAAAAATGTTTCAGCAGTACATATCAGCGGTTCCCAAACTTTTTAGATTCTCGGCTCTCTTGTTGAATCCAGGTTTTCCCAAAGCGCCCCCCCCCTGTCAAATTCTAACAAGTATACTTTGCGAAACGATAATTTTTTTTTTAATTAAAAGGGATAGTTAGGTAAAAATAAATAACACACGTATTTAAGATCACAAAAAATTTAATTGTAATTGAACAAATTAATAACACAGGTATTTAACATCACAAGCAAATGTAATTGAACAAATTCAACTAATTATAATTAGTGGGATGGATGAGCCTGTTGATCACTGCAGATTTTCTCAAATCTTGGAATCAAACTGGACACAGCCACTCTCATTTCCTTCTCCACATTGATTTTCGCTCAATACTTTTTTAAATGTCAATGTTTTAACTCACATTCCCCTTATCATACCAACTTCCCAAATCAATCGTACTATTATTTCAAACACTGTTGCTTATTATTTCTGCATTTGTCCCTGATTCTGCAGGCAAGACGTTGACAGCATTAGCACTTTATTTAGGATGGTACACTGACAAACACCTAAACCACGGCATACTGGGTAAAACTTCCACTGCTAACTAATCAACCCATACATCTCAAACCTATCTCATTTTATGGAATGTTATTCATTTTGAGACTTAAAAAAAGACCACATTCCTCGCTGTTCCACAGTGGAAGGGTTTCTCACACATTCACTCTCAATAATATTTATAATAAATAATGCTGGATCATATTGATTGAACCTTATATAGGTATAAAGCAATAAATTTTAACCACGTTGTGAGTTTTATAGTGAAAGAGGTTAGATTAGTACAAGGTATTCACATTTGGGCCATTTTTTTCCAAATTACCAGTGGCAGTGTTCTACATTTAAGGGACGGAAGGCTGAGATCTATGAATCAACCAAAAGAAATACAGTTTAACTCTTCCCAAAGTTTATAATGATGCCTTTTATTTTTTTTTCCCTAGTAGTAGACATGGGACAATGTTGTTTCAATTCCCAACATAATGTCATGCGTTACAACTTGATGTACTCTTCGACATGCTTCTTAAAACACTGCTTTCCATAAATGTTTTGTCAATTAAAAGAGCAATGTTCTACTAGGTTAACCACTCTCCTAAATTACTATCATGTGTATTATTAATTTTGCTACTAAGCTCGCATCCAAGCTGTAACCAATACACAAAAGTTAATTTATCTCCTGTGGAAGAAAAATATCTGAGTCATTCGGTCCAATTATACAGTTAAATCTCTTAAATGGCCCAATCACTTGCCGCCCCCTCCAGGACTTGAAATTTTCTATCACTAGTAGTTTTAAATATCCAGTTATATCTAGTGTAAACTTAAAAAGTCAACAGTTTGCAATATAAAACAGTCTTATTAGCATCACTATTTAAATTTGATGACTCTAACAAAAATTCATGCCTTATCCAAACTATTCACTAAGGCTAAGTATTACAACCACATGGACAATAAATGAAGAGCACGCCACCAAACTGTCAAAATTTGTTTATCTTCTAACTCTGCCGTGGCTCTCAGCAACTCTACTACTTTCATAACGCAACTTCAAATGCAGACCATCACCTAGCTGCTTAGTTACTCACCTTTCCTGGCAAGTACAGCGCAACCCCCACAAACAGGACCAGTAAAAAGCTTTTCCCCATCATAGTTAGACACAAATGAAGGTCAAGATGGCACAAATACTGGTTGGCAACACGAGGAGCTAGGGCTTCTCAACCCCCTACTTGCACGAGAAACCCTTCCAGACAACCCAAAATTCTGCAGCTGCAACAGAGTGGGCTCGAGGAAGTAGGCAGGGCAGGCTGTCAGGGTAGTCAGAACAATCATAGAGATTGGTTGGCAAGTAGGCAGTACGTGGCCACCAGACACTCTCTGTGTCTGATTTCAGAAGTACCACTCTGCACAGCACCCACGTAAGCGTGAGCGAGCTGAGGCAAACTAGTGTTCCCCTGGTGCAGGTGGTGACGTCACTGGGAGGAGAGTCGTGAAGATTCCTAACGGTGCCAGTGAGGAGCTTAACTCCAAATGGAAAACAGGAATCATCTCAGGTAAGCATCGCTGCCAAGGCTAAGGAGAAAAGGACCTAATTTATTGATGGTTATGCCCCCGTGCAGGTGTCTGAATGTAGGTTTTTAACTGCACATTTATGATATTGCTAGTTCAAGACTGGGTCAGTGTTAAGGCGTCACTTGTGCTATACAGCAAAGAAAAATCAACACATTTGATTTCTCCTGTAAATTGCCTGCTCCCTCACTATCAGTGTACTTGACAGTATTAAAAATAATAACCAAGACGACTATCCATTGAAAAAAAATCAGACTGTGATGACAGCTGCTGGATCGGAATGACAGCTGCTTGATAAGTTGTAGTTGCAATTTCATTTTATTATATGACTCTTAAAACCTATAGCTATTTATAATCTAAAGTTTTTACTGACTGCACAACTGAGAAACGAGAAATGAACGCCCCATGCCTGTTGGAACTATTCAAAGACTGAGATTTCTCACAAAATAAAGGATCAAACTTTGAATCTGGGCAAGACAGCACCTGGTTTAGTTGTTTAGTACATCTCTTTGTTTGAGCAGCTGTGCATTATGAAGCTTTCCTCAAGGCCTGCAATGAAGTTCTCACGATTTCACTCACACTGTGAACTAGTTGCTTAGCTACAAAGCTGTTTACAGTTGTCATAGCGCAAGTGGTGCAGTTACCCTAGTCTGGCGAAGTCCAATGTTCTTAAATATTTATCTCCTGGTTAGCTGCTCTCCTCCTGTGTAGCCTATAACCTTTAGCGTGGCTGCAAAATAAACCACAAACTAATAAGCTTAGTAACTAAGCTTATTAGTTTGTGGTTTATTTTGAGGCTAAGCTTATTAGTTTGCGGCACCCCTGTGAGGAAACAGCGACACACACTTTGGGAAACCCTGGTATATATGATTGTAAACAGATCACTGTGAGGCATTTAATTTTTTAACTGGCTGAAACTATTTAATTTGCTAGCCTTCTTTCATATTACGACAGCGTACGACCCCCTCCCTCCAATAACTGTGGTCACTAAACCAATATCTAATACTCTCTCAAAAATCTATTCACTGCACATGTTGTTAAACTGTGGAGCTCCATCTCTGTAGATATCGGAAATATTTCATTTTGATTACAATTCAAAATCTCTTTGAAGATGCATTCTCAAGCAAATAGTCCTGCACTTGCAACAGGCCAATTATCAAGACCCGTTCTTATTCTAAATCTTACTCTATCTACAATTTACAATCCCAATGAAATTAGATCTTGTCAGTATAACAGTACTGCCCTTATACTAACCCCCATTACTAATTCTCCACATCATGCATTCAGATAAAAGAAATCTCTAAATTCTCAAAAGCTTTACTACAAGCAATCTCCTGGTTGTGGATCTCAGTCTAAATGGATTTGATTTATCTGTTGACTGTGTGGTAATATTACACTTGGAGTATAAGCATATACTGTAAATTCTTATCTGCTCTGTGTGTGGTAATATTACAGTTGGAGTATTTACATATAATGTAAATGCTTATCTGCTGTCTGTGTTGTAATATTACAATCTAAATATGTACATATAACTGTAAATTCTTATCTGGTGTCTGTATGGTAATATTACTCTGAGTATGTACATACTGTAAAATAATGCTGAATGCTCTACAGATGTGTGAGCTTTACATGCTATATATAGTATGTTCTACAGATGTGTTTGAGCTTAACATGTTGTAACTGTTATACAGTGTATGTAATGTGGCCAGTTACCTGTTATGTTATGTAGCCTTGAGTATTACAGTACATGTTCAAGGTTAGCTCATTGAAACAAATGTAATATGGAGCTTTTCTCCCCAAGCCAACACTGAAAAGGGCCTTTCCTCAGGTGGACTTTCCTAGTATATATATATATATATATATATATATATATATATATATATATATATAGGTCTACCTGATAACGCTGAAAGCTCAGAAGAACGACAACGAGATAACAGACACCAGAAGATCGACAACAGAGAAGACCGAAAGTTGAAAATCCTGACGCTGAGAACACTGACATGTTAGGGTAAGTGTGCGATAGGGACGGACGTTAGGGTCAGGGTTGCGGGTAAGGTAAGTGTGTGATAGTGACAGACTTAAGGGTTAGGGGTGGATTAAGTGAGTTAGGGTTAGGGTGCGGGTAAGATAAGTGTGTGATAGTGACAGACCTTAGGGTTAGGGTTTGGGTTAGGGTTAGTTCATAGATAGTTGTGTATGTAAGGTTTAGTGTAGGTTTGTAAAGTTGTGGGTGTGCTTGTGTTGTGTGTGTGTTTTTCAGAAAAGGTATTTGTTTTGTTGATTGTTGGGATTTTGGTTTGTCGGGCATGTGAAGTTTTGTTTTTTTGAACTTTCGGTTTTGTGGTGTCGGTTATTTCGTTGTCGGTGTTTTGGCGTGTCGGTGTCATCAGGTATATATACATATATATATATATATATATATATATATATATATATATATATATATATATATATATATATATATATATATATATATTATATATATATATATATATATATATATATATATATATATATATATATATATATATATATATATATATATATATATATATAAAAACCTCACAAAAGTAAAACGGACCAGATAAAACAGAAAAATGCGAACTGAAACCAATAGAAGGGTAGTCTCCAGGTTTATTTAGCGTAGCGTTGATACATAAAATATTCTTAAAACACGCTTTCGGTAAAGGCTATGCTTCACCTTCCTCAGAATACACAATTTCAAATGTCTAATACTCTACTTTTAATATGTAACAAAAAGCAATTAACTAACGTCACTTCCTTTAGCTTAAACAAAAAACGAAGCACCTGGAATACATTAACTTGCAATTTATACATCTAGTAAAAGAAACACTACCACATATGCATTGAAAATGTATGTTAATGTTTCGTGTGATATGTATTTAAAATAAGAATAAAGAAAATATGTATGTTGTAGATGCAGCACACCTATAATGTAATACTAAGCTAGAACATACCCTTATGCAGTAGCTTATAATTACATACAGCAGCAAAAAAGTGTGTTATGTCAGTTTACGCAAAGACTAAGAAAGAAAACACCATCATTAGTTCCTTACTTCATTTGTTTTAAACCTTAAGGTTACTTTTTTAGTTCTTTTTGAAGGACAAATATTTAAAGGTGAATAAATATTTATTTTAAACTAGGACAATATGTTCAGACCCTATACTGAAATAATTAATTTAGAAATTAATTTAAAAATTAATTAGTTTAAAAATTAATTAGTTTAAAAATGTCAGTACCTAATTCTTGTAATATTACAAGTTGTCGTTTCTTATAAAATACTTTATTAAATTCATTATTTTTTTCTTTATTCAAAATTAATTAAAATTAAAGAACGTCAATTATTCTAAAAATATATTAATATAGATTTTTCTATTTTTGAATGTAGTTAACTATAAATTTATTATAAATTTCCCCAATGTTATGTATAAACAATATATATATAAAAAATACAATATATTTAAATATTGTTACTCAATAAATATATGTAATCTATTCAAATTTTTCCTATAAAAAATGTGTCTGTAGAACTTAGTACTAAACATTATAATACACATTAAAAATAAATATATGTATGAACAATTAAAATATTTATAATGTGTAATAAAGTATAAATATTAATAATTTTTTAAAAATTTTTTAAAAAACATTTGCTAAAAAAACTTTATTGTTTGTTATGTCCTTTTAAGGGCCAACAATTTTAGAATACATTTAATTGATATAAAATCATTCAGGCCTGGATAGGCACTTGCAGAGGTTCTAATTTGCCACATTAATTCATCTAATTCGAGGTTTAACTGCCATGGTCCTCCTCTTGGGTCATGTGTTCTTTGATGTAAAATAACAAACTTAAAAATATGGTTAGGATACTCCATTATGTGTTTTGCTAGTGCATTATTGGTATCCTTCTTAGAAAGGGCATACTTATGTTCGTAAATCCTTTGCTTAATTTTCCTCTCAGTTTTGCCTATATAAAAGGCCTTACATTGCTCGCATAATGCTGCATATACTATTCCTTTACTTTCACAATTATATCTTTTATTAATTTTATATTTCACATCATTAATAATTGCTTCCTTTGTTACCAAAATTGAGGAGCATTGCGAGCACGCTCCACATTTAAACATGCCTTTAGATAGACAAGAATGTAATTCATACTTTTTCTCTAACAGCGTCTTCAAATTACAATTTCTTCTATATGTAATTTTGAATTCTGGACCTAACTTATTGTGCAATACTATATCTTCTGAAATAATTCTCCAATTTTTATTCATAATGCCTCTAATAAATTTATGGTCACTGGAAAAAGTGCACAAGAAGCTACTTTTGTGATCCACTTGAGTGCCAGGAGTATGCTCTACCTGTAGCCCTTCCGTAAAATTAATATTGTTGATAATTTCATTTAATAAAGGTTTAAAATGTCCTGAAATTCTTTTAATCCTAACTTCTTCCCTTATGTTAGCAATTAATTTAAAAGGATAGGCTCTATTTAAAAACATGCTTTCCAAATTGTCACATTCATGGTCAAAGTCAGCTAGTGTTGTAATCATTCTAGCTGCCCTAACCATTTGGCCCTTAACAACTGCCTTTTTCTGATGAAATGGGTGACAACTACTAAAGTGCAAAAAGGCGTTGGAATATGTAGGTTTTCTGTAAATCTTACTGGTGTATCTCAAATTTAGTCTATCTTTGGCAAGTAGGATATCCAAAAAATTAATGCTGTTTCTGTCCAGGTTATATGTAAATTGCAAAAAATCAGTTAACTCTGCGATGCTTGTAATAAAAGAAGGCACCAACGCTTCTGGTCCTTTCCAAATCAAAAACATGTCATCCTGGTACCTAGTGTACCAGGAGACATATTCTTTGAACATCAAATGTTCAAAAAGGAGGGTGTTTTCCCAATGTGCCATAATTGCATTCGCAAAGGTCCCCCCACAAGGGGAACCCATCGCTACTCCTGACTTTTGCAAATACAGTTCGCCCTCAAACATCATAAAATTGTTGGATAATACAACTTCTAATAATGTTTCTATCAGGTAAATAGTTTTATCTGTTGCCTTTTTAGAAATTAAATAATCTCTAATCCATTCCATTCCTAAATGTTGGGGAATGACAGTGTAGAGGTCTTTAACATCTATGGTCAAAAAACAAGCATCTTCATGGTATTTAACTTGATTCATATTGTGCAAAAAACTCCATGAATCTTTACAGATTTGGGATTCAGATTCAATAAATGGCTTTAATAATTTGTCAACTTGTTTTGCACAGGCATATGTCACGGACCCCCTCCCATCAACTATTGGTCTAAATGGTGGGTTACTAATGGATTTGTGTAGCTTAGGGACACCAAAAAGGTACGGTACCCTAGGTGCTAACATCAATAAATATTGATACAAGTCTAAGTCAATGTATTCTTCTAAGAAAAGATCCTCTACTATATTCTTAATTCTACCATAAGCTATATTAAGTTCATTTAATGAGACTTTAGTGTAAACGTCTGTATTTAAAAGCTTAGACATGGCTTGAATATATACATCTTGACTCATTAGGACTAAGCCTCCACCTTTATCTGGCTTCATTGCTCGTATTTGGCATATCTGCAATAGATTGATTATTTCGTATTCAGTCGTCTTAGTGTTAATGTTTTTATTAACTTGGTTGCCAGAAGTCCTTTGTAATTCTCTAAGATCCATTTCACACATTCTTTCGAATAGACCGAGAGTAGGGTGTAGTGGCGGATGGAACACACTAGAAACTCTACAACAATTAACTAAAGGTGTACTATTTCCTAATAAAACATTTAAATTCAATTTGCGGACAAAACGTTTTAAATCTATAATAGTTTTAATTAAATCCATCTTTCTACTGGGGACAAAGGAAAGACCTTTTGAAAAAAAGTCAACCCACTCCTGTTTAATGTCCAATTCAGTGAAATTATAGACATTAAAGTCTCCTCCAGTACTTCTAAGTATTAAAGGATAAATGTTTATCGCAAAACTTTCAATTATCTCCTCCTCTGTTTCCTTTTGTTCTTGGGTGGATATTGTTTCTTTTGCGCTTGATAGTTGTTCTGTGATCCATTGTGGCTCCTGTGAAAAACCTGCGGTGCTGTATTAGCATTGCTATTATGATTGTTGTGATTGTTGTTATGATTATTATTAGTGTTATTATTATGAGTGTTATTAGCACCCCTCTGTTGATTATTAGTATTAATCATCTCAGTGATCCTGTTATTCCTATTACTATTTATTCTTTCACTACACCTTGGTTGTTGTAATTCTGGTTCATCCAAGGCAATATCGTTAACATCAGCTGCATCGTCATCCAGGTCTATGTTGTTAACATCTAGGAACGAACTTGTTTGGTTAGGGACAATGGAACTTCTTGGATGGAAAACTGGAGGCTTTGGATAGGCCTTATTATTTGCATAATCTGCGACGTCCCGTGCTATTTTTTTCTTTTTGTTAGCTAACAGTTTTGTAATAGTGGCATCAATACTTGAAAAAATGCGAGCGTAATCATATTTGTATCTTAAAAACTCATCATGAGTTTTTATGATGTGTTCTAGAATTTCCAAGTCCGCCTTTAAGTCTCCAATCTCAGTATTATATTGTGTAATCAATCTGCTTATAAATTCTCCTCCTTGCCTGTCAAACATACTCAATAATTCCTGATGGAAAGAAGAATTTTCAATTAAGCCCGTAGGGTATCGCCATTGACGCAAACCTTTAGGTACAATTTTTTTCTCTAAGTTCTCTGTTAAATATGCGACCTCTAATTGCAGCTTTCTGCAACGAAACAGTTTATAGTCAAAGTCATTTATATTATTCGATAAAGTACTTACAGTAGGCTGACTTTGATGTTGACCTGCCGTTTGAGTCCCAAACGCAAAAAAGTTGTTGTTATCCAAAAAAGAATTAATGGAAGGTAAACTGCTTTCTTGCAAAATAACAGCCCCATTCGATGTACTCCGTCCGGCTGATTGTAAATTAAACAACCCTTGGTTGTTGTCAACCCGAGACGTGGAAGGAATAACTGGAATAGCTGCATTGAAATTGGATGCTGGATTAGAATTAGGTACTGCATTCACATTAAAAGTAACACTTGCGCCTTCTGTGTTCGTTGTGTTACATGGAGGCAGTGTGCGGCTTTGCAGCTGCAGATTTGCTCCTTGAAAAACTGGAGCGTCAAGTCTTTGGGTTAAAGCATCTACACGCCCCAACAGTACTTGAACAAGTGCTGTTAGGTTCCCAATTGAATTATCCGAGTTAGAAGAATCCTGGTTAGATAAACGTGGATTATTTCCCTCATCTTGAGAGAAAAGGAGAACTTGACTACCAGCTCCGGTTTCGTTCACCATGAAGACACAAACCTCACAAAAGTAAAACGGACCAGATAAAACAGAAAAATGCGAACTGAAACCAATAGAAGGGTAGTCTCCAGGTTTATTTAGCGTAGCGTTGATACATAAAATATTCTTAAAACACGCTTTCGGTAAAGGCTATGCTTCACCTTCCTCAGAATACACAATTTCAAATGTCTAATACTCTACTTTTAATATGTAACAAAAAGCAATTAACTAACGTCACTTCCTTTAGCGTAAACAAAAAATGAAGCACCTGGAATACATTAACTTGCAATTTATACATCTAGTAAAAGAAACACTACCACATATGCATTGAAAATGTATGTTAATGTTTCGTGTGATATGTATTTAAGCCTACGGGCTTAATTGAAAATTCTTCTTTCCATCAGGAATTATTGAGTATGTTTGACAGGCAAGGAGGAGAATTTATAAGCAGATTGATTACACAATATAATACTGAGATTGGAGATTTAAAAGCGGACTTGGAAATTCTAGAACACATCATAAAAACTCATGACGAGTTTTTAAGATACAAATATGATTACGCTCGCATTTTTTCAAGTATTGATGCCACTATTACAAAACTGTTAGCTAACAAAAAGAAAAAAATAGCACGGGACGTCGCAGATTATGCAAATAATAAGGCCTATCCAAAGCCTCCAGTTTTCCATCCAAGAAGTTCCACTGTCCCTAACCAAACAGGTTCATTCCTAGATGTTAACAACATAGACCTGGATGACAATGCAGCTGATGTTAACGATATTGCCTTGGATGAACCAGAATTACAACAACCAAGGCATAGTGAAAGAATAAATAGTAATAGGAATAACAGGATCACTGAGATGATTAATACTAATAATCAACAGAGGGGTGCTAATAACACTCATAATAATAACACTAATAATAATCATAACAATAATCACAACAATCATAATAGCAATGCTAATACAGCACCGCAGGTTTTTCACAGGAGCCACAATGGATCACAGAACAACTATCATATATATATATGGATCTAGGACTACTGAACGAAAGTTCAATAGTCCGAATCCACATTCACCGAACACACTTTAACGAAAGTGCTTTTACCAAAAAAGCACTTTCGTTAAAGCGTGTTAAAAAAAAAATTGAAAAACAATAAAAAAAGTGTTTATGCAAGGGGGAAAACCCCCCGGCACACCCCCCCCCCACTTTAATATTCTCACTTCGAGATCGCACTACTTCGGTGAAAAGCACTTTCACATAAGTATGCCCGGCCGTTTCACATTCGGTGAAATGGCCATTCGAGCATTGGTCCTAGACTATATATATATATATATATATATATATATATATATATATATATATATATATATATATATATATTAAAATAGCAGGAAACAACTCACCTTTACTTAGTAAATTATATCAGCATTTTTGTTCTTTTTCTAAAGAGCTACATAAAGCAAATTTATTACATCTAACACACATTTTAATCACATTATATTAATAACAAAACTTACATGTTTCTCAAGACATTCATTAATGACAACAGATAACTAAATTAAAAGGAAACTCTGCATTTAGCCTATTTTAACATCAAAGTATTTGGTGTATTACACAGTAAGTTACACTAGGTGGCTCCCTTGTTCTGATGGTACTACTAAATTCACAAATAAAACAGGACTTCTGCAGATTCCATATGAAGTTTTAGAAGTTCTTAAATAGTTGTAAACAAACAAATGTTTTAGAAATAATATAATTTATGTCATTTTATATTATCTGGGTAAAAGGAAACGTGTATGTATTTCTTTGATTTTTGATAAGTGATCATGTGACAAAATTCCTTAAGTATATCTCTCAACATCTTTCCTCAAGAATCAGGGACACAACCAAAATTAATGGGGGATAAAGGCCTAAAATCAGGGATATTTTTAAATACTACTCTATTTCACATAGAAAATTAATAGAACAATAGGTTTTGCATCAAATATGGATTCTTAAGGAATAAAAAATATGAAACTCTACATTTAACATTAATGACTGACTGTACTAGAAGTGCAAAAATAGGCAAAATCAGGAATGTTCTACAAAATTAGGGACAGCAGAAAACTATGCCCTTTAGTATTTCAAAATGTGTTGGATGGAATTTATCTGTCTGATGAAGTTTTTTGTAAAAGAAATGAACATGCTAACATGATTTAGTTAGCAATGATCTGTGGTTTGTGAATAGTTTTGTGGTGATTTATTTTATGCAGTAAAAGCAAATGGTTTAACAGCTTTTCAGAATATAATTTTTTTTGTATACATGCAAGTTTAAGATAAAGAAATCAAGTTAATTTATTTTCAAAAGACTGAAAGCATTCAGTATGACTGACCCTAACATTTAAAGTATCATAACTGTTTGCATGCCTCTCAACCTGGAATCATCAAAAATCTGGACAAAGGCCCATGAAAAATAGGTACAAATCTGTATGCTAATTAACATAAAATCTGCACACATAATTATATAATCACGCCCACTCCAGTGGAATTGTGGGATACCAACTTTCAAACGCAAACTGAAGAACAGACAACCAAAATATGGTCCCAGAGCCCAGACCCTGTAGTAAATGGTAACCATTTTTTTAAATGTGTAGCAATTATGTTCACTTATGGGAAGGGAGTAGATGATGAACCTTAGGATTTTGTTTTTGGTGACTTGCAGTATGTGGGTATTGTGGTAAAAGTAGGGCATTTAATGGTAGGCAATATTTTAATCTTAGCAAAAGAATATTATAGTTTGCTAGGATTTCCAAAAGTCATTCTCCATGGCCTACTGATCAGTGGCATAGCTAGAGTTTGTGCCCTCCAGGGCTGTCTTTGAGTTTGCCACCCTTCCCCCTCTTACAAGATCATGGACGAATGGGGTCCCCCCATACACAGCCCTCCCCACTGCAGCCATTCTAATGTCCCATTACTTGGCTATTTCAACCCATTTATCATAAACGCTGTAATGTGCATACTGCTTTACTTCTACAATGACATTTGGATTTCAGCAGCACAAGAAATCTGGAAAAAAACTAAATTTATTGGGGGTGGGGGACAAAAGGCCCAAAATCAGGGACACATTTTAAACATTGCTTGTATAATATTACAAAAAGTTGCTAGAATAAAATGTTTTGTGTTACCATGCTTGTCCTGAAAGATAGGAAGACTTTAACTTAAACAGACCAAATGTATGAGCCAAACATTACAGACATTTGGGTAGAGGATTTAGACTCCTGCTCCATGTACCCAAGGTAGAGGATTTGAGTCTGAGTAGCTCTAACAACCAGTTATATCTAACTGGGGCATTTACACACACACACACACACACACACACACACACACACACACACACACACACACACACACACACACACAAAATGCTAGAAAAGAACAAAAGTTAAATACAGCCCCATTTGTTAAAGATGCAGTTAGGGGAAAGTAGCTGTTCCACTTACGGAAAAGCTAATGCAGCCGTTCCAAAGTGCTATGCCTGCATGGATACATATTCATTTGACCGCTTAAAAAGAGCTCTCATACATGAAGCAGTAGCCTTACTATATTGTATTCCTGCAGTTTGTTCAAAGGTAAGCTGTTTAAACTTAAAGAACGCCACAGTTGTAAAGCTGCTGCTGGCTTAACAATATACATTCTGATTGCGAGTTTGCACTACCTTGGCCATAAACAAATGCAGTTTAAGCTTGTACACTACACACACACAGAAAGGCAAAATGCAGCTGTTATGGAAAAGAAAAAAGTTAAATACAGCACTATGCCTGCCATTTGTTCAAAACGTTAAAGTTCCACTATGCAATTAGGGAAAGTAGCTGCTCCACTTATGGAAAAGCTAATGCAGCCGTTCCAAAGTACTATTCCTGCACGAATACATCTTCATTTCCCCGCTTAAAAAGAGTTCTCATACATGAAGCAGTAGCCTTACTATATTGTATTCCTGCAGTTTGTTCAAAGGTAAGCCGTTTAAACTTAAAGAACGCCAGAGTTGTAAAGCTGCTGCTGGCTTAACAATATACGTTTTGACGTCATTGCGCTCCCTACATGTGATGACATGAGGAAAAACTTAAAAAAACCCCGCAAAAGTCAGAAATTAAAGGGGCCACTCGGAAATTCATGGCACCCCAATATTTTACCCTCAAAAACTGTATTTACCAAGGAATTTAGTACAGTTGAGAGGTATGACTGTTTGAGATGTGTACTTGTTGTGACAGTGAAAGGGGTCTCCACAGTACGGAAACAAAAAAATAATAGTAATAATCCATTACTGTGCTGCTGTTTGTGCTAGTCACACAGATGATGGACCCTCCTCTCAAGTGTTTGAAAACCACTTACTTTCTTCTTTTCATGTTAGGCCAACTAGCATCAGTGAAGTTGATTATTAAAAGAAGTAAGGAGAACTCCTGCTGTAGCTCCCCAAATGATCTTTGCTTGGTCAATAACTCTCTTGCTGAAGGAATCATATACATGTTTTAGAAATACGCCATTATAATCAACACATAATAGCAAGTGTGTGAAGATAAAATTAGGTAAAAAACAGCCACTGTTTACAGTTTGTTAGCAATGGTCTTAAAGAAGTTGGTACAGATTTAGCTGTCAAATTACCTGGTACAATGCAGCATTGTCATGTTAAATTCATCCAGCTTAGAAGATTCACAGCAGATCCCTTGCTTAGCCACCCCCCAAATACATGTTTGCATGAACATGCACACACACACACACACAAACACACATGCACACACACACACACGCACACACACACACACACACACACACACACACACACACACACACACACACACACACACACACATGCACACACATTTTCTTACTTATTTATATTTGTTAACTTGTCAACCAGTTAGATAATCTACTCAAAAGATTGTTTTCAGTTGGGACCTGAATGGAACAACAATTACAAACATCACAAAATGGCAAGGTGTGGCTGTACTTCATGTACTTGAATGTACTAAGGATTGAATGGCTAAACATCTAGCTGAAAAATGTGAATGCATAACAATGCAACTAAAACTTAAAGTTAAAACATCTTTTTGGCAGAGGTGCGAGCATTCCTATAGGTTCATAGGTGTGCACTAGGCTAATGGCTCTGGAGCCTTTACAGGCCTAGCCCATAGGATTACCCTGGCATCATGCCACCTGTCCTTAGTTCCTAGTGCCTCTGTCGAGCAGAGCCACTGGAGTGATCCCAGGGGTGAATTTTCTATTTCCCATCCACTCATTAAGATTTCTCTTGAAGAGGGTCAGTGAGGTGCTCTACTTGAAATGTATGGGAAGTCTATTCCATAGCATGGGCAGTCTCTGGGTTATGAACCTGTCCCCTCTAGCATGTTCTGTTGATTGTGGTAATGAGGTTGAGGTCTCTGGATCGTGTGGTGCGGAGGGATTGGGATTTCTTTAGATGTAGCATTTCTAACAGACATGGGTCAGACATGGCTTTGTAAGTCAAGCAGAGATTGCCTCTAAGTAGGCGATATGAGACAGAGAATAGTTGGAGTTTTTTGAGTCTGTCCATTTAGGACAAGTGTTTAAGGCCTAGGATCCTCTTTGTGAGGTACTTTTGCGGCCTCTCCAGTTGTTGCAGGTGTCTAGTGAGATACATGCCAAATGGAGCATTGTACTTGATGATTGGCCTAATGAGGGAAGAGTAGAGGGAGACAATGACCTCTTTCTTCCTGGATGCAAAATCCTTAGTAATGAGATGTTCAACATAGAAGGACTTTCTGACCACAGTGGCAACGTGGTGGTCAAAAGAGAGGTTGCTGTCAACCTGTGTTCCCAGATATCTTATAATGCCTTCTGTGTTCATTGGACTACCATCAATGTGGTAATTCAAGGGAACAGGGTTTTTTTCCCAAGGGGGATGACAACACATTTTTTGGCATTGAGCTTAAGGCCATGATTCTGACACCAATCACTGGTCTCATCGAGGCCTTTCTGTAGGATGTCAGCATCACTTGGGGAGTTAATAATAGCTCCCAACTTGCAATCATCTGCGAACTTTGTCAGCCAGAGTCCCTTCATGTTGGCCTGGACTTCTGAGAAGTAGATACCAAACAGGAGAGGACCCAGGACCGAACCCTGTGGGTCTCCACTCATGACTGATCAGCAGTCTGACTTGGAGTCAGCTACTTTTATACTGTGGATTATATCTGTGAGCCAGTTTGCAACCCACGTAGTGATACAGAGGTTGATGCCTAGCTTAGTGAGCTTTTTTATGATTCCTGAGTGGGGAATGGTATCAAAGGCCTTGGCCAGATCAAGGTAGGCTGTATGAACCACCTTGCCTTCATCCACAGCTCTGGTGACTGACTCAAAGAAGTTGACCAAGTTGAGCAGGCCTGATCTACCCTTCCCAAAACCAAACTGTGTAGGATCCAAAGTTTGGAGATTCCCTATATCCTTGTTTATTAGTTCCATGATGATGCGTTCCATAGCTTATCTTATATATTTTTCATTTCTAGACATATTATAATATTTATAGTCAGTTTTCTTATCCAGAATCTCAATAATTTTATTTCACATATATTTAAAAACATTTCCAACTCTTTATATTATAAATATGTCTAGAAATGAAAAAGATTGTTTTGACAAATTATTGAAGAATGATGACATTTTATGTATGAAAGCTGATAAAGGGGGAGGGGTCCCTAGTATTGCTTGAGAGGGAGGATTATGAGTGTAAAATGAAGGAGCTATTATCAGATGATACATTTTACAAATAAATTAGTATTAAAGAAGTGAAGAAAGGTTATGCTATGATTGATTCATGCATAGAAGAATGTTTTTTAGCTGGGAGAATTGATGATAGCACGAGGAAGTTTTTGAATAATACTAATCCTAAAATTAGTAAAATTTATGGAATTCCTAAAGTCCATAAAAATTTGAATGACCCCCCCCATTAAGACCAATTGTAGCAAGTGCTAATAGTAAAACAGATGGGTTATCAGGTTTTTGTTGATAGACATTTGCAAAAGGTAGTTTTATCTAATTCTACGTATATCAAGGATAGTTTTGATTTCATTAAGAAAATAGAAGAAATAATTGTGAATGATCTAGATAATGATCTAGATATATTAGTGACATTAGATGTTAAGTCTCTTTATACCATGATTCCTAATAAGGAAGGAATGGAGATGGTTAGGCTCAATATTAAGAACTAGAATGTTCACGAATAGTACTAGAGGGCTGCTAATGGAAATGATACAACTGGTTTTAAGCTACAATTTTGTATCATTTTATGAAGACATTTATGTGCAAGATAATGGTGTAGCGATGGGTGCCTATTTAGCCCCTGGTTATGCTAATGTTTTTATGCATGGGTGAGAGGCAGCTAATATAATGGACAGTAAATATAATGAATGTATTATGAAAATAGTGCTTTTCATTGACAATGTGTTCCTGATGTGGAAAGGAACACTTGTTGAGCTAGAAGAATTTATTCATTATATTAATAATGTGTGTACTTACTTGAAATTCACTTATGAATATAATTATAGTGAAATTAATTATTTGGATTTAACCATTTTTAAAGAAAATAAAAAAAACTAGTAGCTAAAGTATATAAAAAAAAAGAAGTTCAAAATAATAGTTACTTACATTTTTCTAGTATGCACCCTAAATAGACTAAGCTGAATGTGGTGAAAGGACAGTTAAAAAGAATTAATACCTAACTAAGAAAGATGAGGATTTTTGTGAAGAAGCCAACTCCTTTTGTAATAAAATGGTAAAAAGAGGTTACCCTCATGTAGAAGTAAATAAATGAATTACTTCAAGAACAGATGGATGAAAGAATGGATACAGGAGATGTCATTGAAAGTAATAAAAGACATTATGAATATAAAAGAGCGATGGCAATACAGAATAGTGTGGATTCTCTGGCTATAAAAATTGCTGTTATGAAGAACTGGGGATTATTTAAAGCTAATAATGAACTAATTAGTAAAATAGGAATGGGTCCAAAATTTGTACAAAAGAAAGCTAAAAGTTTAAAAAATTATTTTCAAGGAAAATTGAGTAAAAATTATTGAACAGAACAAAGAAGTGGTATGGTTAAATGTTACAATTGTAACATGTGTAATTTGTTATATTCTGAGGGGAGTGAGGTAGAAATAGGAAATAGCAAAGTGAGAATACCTGGGATATTTAATTGTAAGTCTAAAAATGTGATTTACCTTATAATTTGTATAGAATGTACAAGCTTCTATGTAGGAAGAACTGCTAGGGAGTTGAATAGGAGAATATAAGAACATAAATATGCTATTCAAATAGGAGATATCAAAAATGCTATGTGTAAACACTATAAAGGTAGTAAGTGTAAGGTGAATTATACATTTTTAGTATTAGATTCCCTGGTTAATACTACTAATATTATTAATGTAGAAGAAGAGCTAGGCTGGCTTGAATATTGCTGGCAAGTTAGATTAAATGCGTGTTTTCCACCTGGATTAAATAACAGAGAAGAATTTACTATGTATTTAAAAAGAAAATGTTTAAAACATTAATGGTAGCATAGGTTTATGTTATTTATTTTATTATATTTTTAATAAACATGTGAAACAATATGATATTTTATATATTTTGTATATGAATCATGTGATTGTTCATGTGATTAGAATGTCATATTTAAAGTGTGTTGGGTTATGGTTATGGTTACCTCAGTCTGAAGAAGTCTCTTGTTGTGATTGTTTTAGGAGATGAAAGCGCTTATTGGAGATTTGTGTACCTTGGAATAATGCATCAGTTATCCAGCAATTTCTACATCTTTTGTGTAATTATCAATATTTGTCAAAGACATCATCACCTATCAGATTCCTCTAAACACATTTTAACTCCCAGAGTTTCAAATCAACATGGAGAAGACTAATTGCCACTTCATAGTTACAGAACATTGCCTATGAACCCTTCTAAACATGATAACTAGCTTAACACAGTAGTGAAATCCCCATTAAATGCAACATCTCTCTACTGGAGGACTTAAGCTATCCATCAACAAATTGGCTGACCTGCCCTGTCAATGGCAGGTAAGCCCAATACTTAATTGATATTATAAATGCTCTCATTTACAGTTACCCATCCTACTAAGGGCCCCAAAATCCTTGATCTAGTCCTCATAAAAATGGCACTTCTTTCACATCTCCATATGCACCATCCTGCCTTGTTGAAAAAATTTGTAAACTAGTGACATTTTCCTTTAAAACTAGTGATAGTTCACCCGTAAATATCTTTGTTTTTCCTGACTTCTCAAATGAAAACCATTTTCAGTTACTTGATGGCATAAATAAATTCTGCTGTAATCCTCCTCTGACTGATGCAGTTGCTAAAGATGTTGTCTATGTCTCTGACTTCTACTACCACATAACTAGTTATATTGATAAGGCAGTCCTTATCAGCACACAATTTAATGAGAAACTTAAAAACACATCCAGTGGTGGTCTTATTGTACGTAACTTAACAGCACACTTTAGCAAACTAATAAATAGCATAAGGGAACCAATTAGGAACCTCAGGGCTGATTATGGACTTAAAATAACTACTAAACCAAATATAACTACAAATCTTTCTCTAACTATGCTAGGAGGTTAAGAACTAACACCAAGCAGTTTCTGAGCTAGTCCTCAATAATAGTGCAGATTCCAGTCCAAAATAAGTAGCTAATATCCTACCTGATCATGTTTGTGCAAATTTTACTCCACTAACATTTACAGTTATTCCACAAATTCCAAAATCCCAGCCCCATCTTTTAATTACTATGGAACAAGTCATATCAGTCTTCTCAATATCAAAGACCACCTTTTCCTTGGAACCTGATAATATACCAACTTGCCTGATTATTAGTGACAAATATGGCCTATGTGAACCCCCAATTTAACCTCTTTTATCCAAGCCTCTCCACTGGTTATATTCCTGAAGCTTGGAAAATAGCCATTGTAATGCTATTACTCAAGTGTGGCCCAATCACAGACCCTGGTAAGTATACACCTATTAGTTTCAATAGCCTCACATGTAAAGCTATAGAGCATATATTATCTCAGACCTCAGTAATCTGAACAATGAAAATCTCTTAACCCTGAATCCTCCTCAGTTTCACTTTGTCAAGGGAAGGTCCTGCCTATTTAACCTCATTACCATCTCTGAAAAAGAAACGTAAGCACTGGATAGCAGTTATGCAGTATATAAAGCACATCTGGACCAGCTAAGTCTTTTGACACTGTTCCTCAAGCAGGAATTATTGACAGAGTTGTAAATCTGAATATAAATCCTTATGCCTTGTGGTGATAGCTCATTTGTTGTCTGATAGAACCCAGATAGTTAGAGTGACAGATGCCACTCTTAAAAGCCTGTGGTTATCTAAGTTTGCAGATGACTATAAATTTTAATGCTGTTATTTGATCTTCCACTGACTTACAGGTTGTTCCATCATAAGACAGAGCATGTTAACAATTGTTGCACAGATCCATCCATCCATCCTCAACCCCTTTTTCCCATTTTGCACATAATGGTCTCAAATTAAATATGAAAAAAATGTAGCATTACTCATTTTGGTAGAAAAAAAAACATTTTCACACACAATATAAGTGACACACCTCTCCAATCAGACACTCTCATAAGGAACCTAGGCACTCTTGCTGATAATTCCTTACTGTATAACCATAATGTCTTTACAGTATTTCAGAAAGCCTTCAATCTGGCTCATCCACTAGATCCAAACAAGTCTTAATTCCATATTACTTGTATTTCATCGCACCTGCTATTGAATATAACTCCTTAGGTAAACAGATGTGTACTACACTAATAAACACTGTTGTCTTTTTAAGGCTAGTCATGCATCCCAAATCTCTGACAAGTTCTGGTACCCTAGCTAAGTGTAAGCAGGGGCTTGAGAGGTGAAATATTTACAAGCAGGGGACTTGGAGATGAACCATTTACAGGCTGTCTGTGTCCATTACACACACAAGTGCCAGACCAGGGATGAATTTCCTGTCCCCCATCCAACTGCCCAAATTACACTTGAACTGAGTTGGGGGGAACTCTGCTTCACATGGATGGGGAGCCTGTTCCATAGATGGGGTAGTCTCTGGGATACATACTTGTTTCTCCGGCAGGTCCTATTTATTTCATAGTCATTGTTTAAGGTGCTGTTTGTTCTGAAGATATGGAGGAGGTCCATCATAGTGGGGTCCAAAATGGTTTTTTTGCCAGGCATAGATATCTCTCAACAGCCTGTAGGAGACAGAATACAGGGATAGAACTCCGAGGTGGTCAACATCAGATCTGTTACCTATGCCCTATATTCTTTTAGTGTAGAACCTCTGTGGGCATTCCAATTGTTGGATATGCTTGGTTAGATACATACCAAAGGGGGCACTATACTCAATGATAGGTCAGATGAATGCTGAATACTGTAGAACAATGATATCCTTGGACCCAGATATCATACCTTTGTTTATAAGTTGCACAACATAGAATGATTTCATCACTATTGTAGACACGTGATGGTCAAAAGCTAGATTACTGTCTATGTGTATCCCCAAATGCTTGACTACTGGGTTGACTTTTAGGGGTGAGTTATCAATATGACCATTACTAGGGATGGATGAAGGATACTATGATGCATTTCTTGGCATTCAGTTTTAGTCAATAGCTCTGGCACCAGTTATTTGTCTGTGTCATGCCTTCCTGGAGAACATTAATGTCAGTAGGGGATTCTATGACTGCATCTACTTTAAAATCATCTGCAAATTTCATCAGCCAGAAGCCACTGACATTTGCCTTGGCTTCAGAGAAGTAAATGCCAAAAATGAGTCATCACACAACTAATCCCTGAGGGACTCTGCAGGTAAATGGCTTGTTTGTACAAGTGGACTCCCCAATTTTAACTTTTTGGGTCCTGCTTGTGAGTCAACTGGCTATCCACTGGGTGACACAAGGCATTATACCTAACTTCTTGAATTTGTCAACAATGCCCGATTGAGGTACTATGTCAAATGCATTGACCGGATTACAGCAGGCAGTGTGAACTGTTTTGCTTTTGTCCATTGCTTTGGCGACCTTCTCAAAGAAGTCCACCAGGCTGAGTAGGTATGACCTGCCCTTGATGAAACCAAACTGGGTAGGGTCCAGTGTCTGGAGTTTTTCTATGTCATTATTGATTATTTCCATAATAATTCTTTCCATGGTGTTCTATATGAGACTAGTGAGACTTATGGGTCAGTAGTTTCAGGGTCTGCTGAGGTCCCTCCTTTGAGCAGAGGGATAATGGCTGCTGTTTTCCATTTGTGAGATACTCAGCCTGTCTGAAGGCTATGGTTAAATAGAGATTCCAAAGATCTGATAGGTCATGTTTCATGCTATTTAGAAGGGGTCGAAAAGGAGAGATGATAAGTCAGCAAGCAAAGAAGAGTAGTATTGCTGAAATTGAATTCATCCTCAAGTCTTGGTGAGTACCTTCATTAGGTGGAGCCTGTTTTTCACAAAATCTCACAAAGACAACACTGACATATAGACTGTATTTTATATAGCATATATCATGGATGGAAGTAAGTCAAAAATTAAAAAAGATAGCTGGGTGCACAAGACCCAAGATAAAAAAGTGCCCAATCTTGGTAGGCACACTGGTGCCAGGACTGGAAAAAATGACAGTGTAGAATCTTCAAAACATGGAAACATTCCTACAATGGGGCCATGCCCAGAGGAAGGATGCCCCCCCCCTGTTGTAGAAGGAGGTAGCAGTCCACAAAAATCACAAAAACTGATAGGCCAAAAAACATCCATAAAGATCAACTACATTACAGCAACCATGAAACAGTGGCAAATCACTTTTTTATTCCATGGATAAAAATCCAAAGGGGGATATTCCAGGGTGACTCTCTGTCATCATTGCTCATTTGCCTTGTCTGTAACCCATTAACCTATCTGCTTAAATGATTAGGTCATGGCTACAATTTGGCTCCGAGAAAACAACAAAGTGTAAAGACCTGTCATCTTTTTGTGGATGATTTAAAACTGTATAGCTCATCACATGAGGAATTGAAAGCACAACTGCTGTTAATTCTTTTTTCAGTTGATATAAGAATGTTATTTGGTTTTGATAAATGTGCAAAAGCAACCTTTATAGCAGGAAAGGTGCAGCACCAGGAAAATGTTTGGGACAGGAATGTGATTAAAAGAACTTAAGCTAGAGGGAGTGAATACATATTTGGGAACTGATGAAGGCTCAACAATAAAACATGAACAAATGAGAATAAAAGTAAGGAATATTTTAGAATACTTAAATTAATACTAAAAACAGCATTGACATCTAGAAACAAAATTCAAGCTATAAACAAATTTGCTCATCCTATCTTAACTTACAGTTTTGGAGTGATTGACTGGCCCCAAAATGTGTTGGACAGATTAGACAGAAAAACAAGAAGGATGCTTCATGCTCATCAAATGATTTATAAATATTTATAAAAATCAGTGCATACCAAGATTTTATATTCCCCCTTCCGGAGGAGGTATGGGTCTCCTTGAAATTGACTACATGTATAGATCTGCAGTCATGGAAATGCATACATATCTGCTGATCCCACAAGACCGAAACATAGTGAAAGTTCTTTAACATGAGGAGAATAAATCTAAGATGACTTCCCTGCTTAGTTTAGCCGAAGCATATTGGCATCAAGCAGGAATGGAAGTCAAACCAGAAGTAGATAAAAATCAGGCATCAACTGATTGTGTCAAAAAAACAAAATAAAGAATATAAGGTGAAAGATCAGATGAGAAGGCAAGAAATGTGGAAAATATATAAATATAGCTGCAAGTACAGAAACAATCTGGAAGAACCTCATGTTGACCAGGATCAAACATAGGAATAGCTAAAGGGGCGAATTCAAACCAAAAGATGAAAGGCTAATACTGGCTCCCTAAGATAGTGGACTACTTACATGTTAGTTAACAAAGTCCACTGAACATGTGGGAGAAATAGACAAATGTAGTTCAGTAAAACAGAATTGAAAACAGGCGCACATTTTGTTGTTGGTTGTGATATACTAATGGCAGAAGGACTCTATACTGAAAGGCATAATAATGTGACAAGACTGTTGCACTGGGGATTTTGCAAACATTATAATAATGAAGTAGTTGAAAACCACTGGAAACATAAGCCACAAAACATTATAGAAAATGATGAAGTTTATATCACATGGGCTCACCCACTACCAACAGTTCAAAAAATAGATGTGAGAATACCAGATATAATAGTCCATGAAAAGAAGACAAAAGTAGCTTTGATTATTGAAATTGCTACACCCATTGACTACAGTGTCTTACATACAGAGAAACACAAAGTCATAATATATCACTATTTGCAGGCAGAAATGAGGGCAATGTGGAAGAAGGATACCCAAACAATTCCAACAGTAGTAGCAGTAATGGGTCTTATAAAAAATAATTTACAATCGTACTTAAATATGTTACTAATACATGTAACTCTGTATGAATTGAAGAAGGAGTCATTACTTGGCGCATTGTGGGTGCTGTGAAGAGCATTTGTGGCTAACATCAAAGATTGAAACAATACTAATTTCATGAATTTTAATCATACTTTGACTTAGGAATAGGGTCCATTCCTGTCATGGTATTAGAAACCCAAAAGACTTGGTGAAATTAAAAAGAGATAGACCATATTTTTAGAGACTATGGAAAACTGGACATAAAGAAAGAAAAAAAGCACTGGCTCCCAAATGGACTCCTGTAGAACACTGGTAAGAATCACTTTTGGATCAGTTCTTACTCGACATTGCCTTTTGAAGAGCCAGTTACTTACCCATCAAACCATATAATTATTTATCCTCTTCTGTACTATTAGTCACATGATCTCATGATGCTCAAAAGTATAAAAGGCTCTTGCCAAATATAGATAAACCACATCCAATGGCAAGCTTCTATCTAATATTTAATCAAATGCCTGTGATTTCTTTTTAGTCCAATTAACATTGCAGGGGGGCATGGTGGGGCATTTAGATGGAAAGTTAAGCTGTGGCTGTGGTGACTGTGCATTCCACTGGGGTTTAAAATTGAGGGGAATGTTTAGTGTACCCTCATAGCCTGGCAACAGTTTGACTGATGGTATTGTTTACCACATTACTGTTCCATTCATATCTATTGCTGTTAATTTCTATTATTTATTTATGTTTGTATGTACGCACCTATTAATGTTGACTAATATTCCTAACTAGAAATAGTGTACAGTAACTATGGAATGAGGTGAAGTTTGCTACATACAGTGTTAGTGACTCCGAAAAAATGTACTTTTTTTAAGTTGTGCTTTGATACAGCATTATGTTACAGGAAATAAATCTGAGAAATGTGGAAGCAACCAAACTATGCAGGAGCTTGGGGGTGGTGGGGTGGTTGTGGTGAGTCAAGCCTGACACTCTGATTCAGAATGGTTCTACCTAACAGACAAAACATTTATATTTTAAGAGGCTGGGTAAACTAGCTGCTGTACTGATATAACAGAAATCATTTTCTACAGTGTTCATCAACTCATATCTGCCAAATAATGATGTACTAGCACTCAGGGAAACTGCAAAAATTATAATGTGCAATGAATGTAAAACGTTTGATTTATATATGCATGTGTGTAGTAGTCTTGGTAGGAGTTTCAGCTAAACCTTGCACTGGACAAGGAGGGACAGGGCCCGCTATACACAGCTCAGACTGATATAGGTGTTTATTTGGTGCACATATGATGTGTGTAGCATACTTGCTCTAATGAGTTTAACTATATGAAGGCATTACATCAGCCTTGCAACACTGCATGTGCAGATAGTTTTAGTGGTCCTGGGGATGAGGTACTCATTTACTGAGCTAAGTGTTTGCACACTCACTGCATGCACACACACACACATATATATATATATATATATATATATATATATATATATATATATATATATGTGTGTGTGTGTGTGTGTGTGTGTATGTGTGTGTTTGTTGTAAAGGCTATTTTACAGTTCAGTTGTGTGACAGCCTTACATTAGCCTCATATTACTGGATATATAGATAGCTTTAGTGCCTCTGAGAATGAAAAGTAAAAGGTGGACATGGAGATAAATGTTTCGTCAAATTGTGTATTGATGAATCAGAGTGTGGACACAACAGATCAAAACTGACATCCCATTGGCTGAAGACTAAGTCTAAGACTTCTGAAAAGTACTACATTTTAAAAGGGTCTAAGCAGCAGATTAAGAATGTCCTGCACATCCCACTCTTACAGTTTAGATAACATTGGCTCAACAGGGTGACCCTCAAGGCAATACTCACATGTTAAATTAATCAGTCTAGATAACCCCATGCTCAAATGGGTGACCCTCAGGACAGTACTCAGAGGTTAAGTGAAAAGGGATGGCTACATCATTGCTGTTTCTGTAGTACAGAGGGAAGGAATCCTTACTGCAGCTCCACTGAAATGGGTTCAACTAGCATGGTCGAGTGCTGAAAGACCTGGTAAGGGAGGCATAGAAGTTAGCAGCCCTTGTCAGTTCATCCATCCTGGAAGGAAGAAATCTGCATGCTGCAAGGTCCCAGAGCATAACTACCACCAAATGAAATGCTGTCTCATGCACAGAACACTGGGGCGGGGCTTCACCGGCCAGTCAGTGCAGATGTAATTAAGCTGCTTGGGTGGAAGTGCACAGCACCCTGGCAGAGCAGGCACTACTGATGCAGTGGCCACGCCAGCATATGTACATCCAAAAATCTGAATGACCATGTATGCCAGACCACTACTACAGGCAGTGGCACTGGCTAACCAGGATGGGAATGAAGTCATCAATAGGGCAAAAGAGTGGGGCTAAACAGCTGGGTGGAAAGGAACAAAAATATATGGATGGGCAATAGAAAAAGAGAGGAGCACAAGGTTTAGCAAATAGGAAAATCATCTAAATGGCCTGTTGGTGTAAGTCTTAAAAATTTATTGTAAGCATCAGTGGACTCTGTGCTGTAGATACCTTAAGCTTCATTTAATAGGAAGAAGACAAGAACTGGGGAAAACAGTTTTGGATCTTGCGAGCAAGTTTAGGGCTATTTTAGCAGTGTGCCTATAAGACAAGAAGAATGACAGATATATCTTTGTTTTAAAGAATCCCAAGAGTCATGTATCCTTCTGAATAAAAAAAAAAGACATAATTACAATGCCCTATAGTGGTAACAAGGTTCAACCCACCTCTTTCAATAGGAAGGCCACGTTCTGGATAGGCAAACATTTTTTGGAAAATTAGGAAATTGTGTAAATGATTAGGAATATGATGTGTGGCAAAGTCCAACAGACCCAAAAGCTTGCCCACTGAGGTTTAAAAAAATGGCACATAAACAGCTAACCTTATTGTCACTATATTATCTAAACTGGGCAGCAAACCACTTAAGTTAAATAAAGACTGCTACACTCCCTTCAAGTTAAAGGACAACAGACATATTAAACTATGTTTTTTCCCCTATGAATGCTTGCTATATGCTCGCATGGAAACAAACACCTCAGTCACATCTGAAAGAGAACACAAAGGCCAAAGTAAGTATATTTTAAGTGTAATCTCTCTCATGCTGTGCCTTTGGAATGAAAGGCTCATATCCTCACAACTTCTATATTCTGACCCCACGGCCTTCTAATAGTAGGGAAAGCACAGACTCCTCAACTGAGTGCAAATGCATTTCATGCAAACAGAAATCCTACTATGACAAGATATCAATGAGGTGATCTATAACAGAAAACACATGACCAGTTGTGATCAGGCAGTTAGAACCCAATTAACTGGTAACTGGGAAAATATAGGGTAACCTAGTACATCACAGAGCTTTACCCTTCTGATTCGCGGACTGGCAGGTTATTTTCACATGGGAGTTTATTAAGGGCAGGACTAGACAGCATCTCTTCTGGGCCTATGTAATGCTTAACAACTGGGGGTAACATTTTCTACCAGTGCGGTAGCTTTACTGTCAAACTCTGTGAGTGCATTAGCTCAGTTACTATTCAAGCAACACGCATACAGCCATCAGCGTTTTCTTTATACAATCATGAGATTTCACATGAAGCTACGTAGTTCTGCCTACGCCACTTGACTGTTGAGCTATTTAGAGAAATATAAAAATTATTACAATGCTAATAAATAGTATACAAATAATATTCAATATAAACTGAGCTATGCTAGACAGAGGTCAAATATCAATAGAGTTTTGTTTGTCATCATGTAAGCTTTAAGATGAAATCTTCTAATACCTTGTATGCAGCATGTTTTTGGAATTATTAGTGGAAATATCAACAAGCAATATTTAATGTCTAGAGTCAGCAATGTGTAACTGCAGAAATGCCTGGAGGTATCACTAGGCTGTAATGAGTTAAAGTTCCCTTATATTCTCTGTCACTTCTGCTGTTCTTCTAGAGTTTGGGGCTTTATCATGAACCCTTCATTAAAAGAAGTTTACTCTGCATGCCATAAGGCCTTAATAAACAAGATAAAGCACTGGGGAGTTGATACAATGGTTAAGGTGTTTACCTCACAGACACAAGGCATGGGGTTTGATTCTCAACTTTGAAAGGGAAACTGGATAGGCTTAAAATGGTCCACAAGGGAATAGCTAGCCTAGTACTTATGTATGAAGTTGGGATACATTTTCAACTAATTCTTAGCTAGATCACTGGCTGTTAAAGAGATGGTTGTTCCAGTCATCTTCTAGGCTACAGAAAATTACCCTTGAAATGCTCATCAGTCTACCTAAACTGCATGCAGTGGAAAGGTTTGTACCTACACTGCATGCAGTGGAAAGGTTTATGAACTCACAGCAGGTGTGCAAACCAGATTCTGGCATACAATGACCTTTCTTGCAAAATACTGGGTTGGTATGGTGGGCATACTGTACCTTTAAAGGCATAAATTGCATTTTCAGGGAACTCCTTCGTGAAGCTCTATAAGTAAAGGGATAAGAAGGGGAACGCTGGAAAAAGAGATAAAAGGAAATGTAGCTCTGCAAGTAAAGAAGGTCAATCAGAGCAATCTGGAGGGCTTGCTGAGAAGATGCACAAGTAACTAGACAATGACGAGAAACTGACATCTGCCATGCTGGTTGTCCGACAGCGAGGGCTGGGATTCAATCAACTGGAATGGGCAAAGCAGAAAATGGGAGAAAGCAGTGCCAAACAGCTGAGCTCAGGTTCCAAAAGAATATATTCCATTGCAAAATCAATGGAGCAGATATGGGCTACCTAACAAAGTTTTTAGAAAGAACTACAGGTAAGGTATGGGATTGCCCAGCTTGCCAGAAACCTGTGGGAATGCAGGGTACAAGAACAAACTTAAAAGATAGGGTGAGTGAGGTGTTTCTCTAGATCCCAGTGGAGTCAAAAGATCCTTGAACTGTTGACATAATAAAGCCTGGGTCCTGTATAGGCCATTATTTATGCCACAGTTACTGTCACGCATAAATAGTTTTTTTAAGAGACACATTAGATTAGATGGCATAGGAAGAGATCCAGACTAAGGTGTTTGCTGTGTGCCTTCTTAGTCATAGATGAAGGCTGTTTGTCCAGTTAAATATGGTATTACAATGACAGCATTTCCCACTGAAAATGGTGTATTAAGGCCCAACACTGGTAAGAATTTAATTCGTTCATCTTTGGCATCCTTTTGGAAGCTGCAACCTAAATCGGGAAGAAAGGAAATGGTTCTTATAAGCACTGTTAGGCATTTAAGGAATGATCTTTGTTAATTAGTAATTCATACCACTCAGTTTCACTGATGAAAATTAAATAATTTTCTTGTGTATTTATATTTCTGTACACACACACACACACACATATATATATATATATATATATATATATATATATATATATATATATATATATATATATATACACATACACACATCTATATATAGGGTTTGCTGACAAATGGTCAGAGGTTCACTTTGGCAACCAGAAAAAAAAAGGCTGATACAGATGATTGAAAACCAGTTTATCACACATACCTGCTACTGTTCTATGCTAGATCATGATACAGTTGGGATCGGGGAATTTGCCCTTTCCCCCCTTTAGTTTGATCTCAGAGTTGGTGTACATAATTAGTGGGGGCGGATGCAGAGAGGGCCTCCATATAAAAAAACTTTTATATACATATATATATATATATATATATATATATATATATATATAAAAAATGGGTCTACTTCAGTAGACCAAACTTTTACTTACCTAGCATGGAAGTTTCCCAGATGAAAGCACCAACAACTTCAGAAGACCGACATCTGGAACACCGACTCTGCATGCGAGGTAAGTAACCGCTTGGCCATCCTGTTGAACTTTGCCCCTTACTCCTTGTGGTAGTGCAATCTCGAAGTTAGTATATTTAGTTAGGGGGGTCTGGGGTGTGTGGTGGGTTTAATTCAGTTTTGTTAATTGTTTTTTTTTTTCTGTCTGGAAAAGGGCATACTGCTATGAAAAAAAACACAAACAGGTGACTTCAGTGGCTATGCAATCTTTCATTCTCATGCCTGTAGGCCTTTCATGGCAGTTTAGACTTTGCATACTGCTAACAGTGCCACAATGGAAGATGGTAACACTTCTAAATCAGTAAAAAAAAAGTTTTTTTGAGAACAGCTCTGCCAGTCACAGCATCTGACTTGGCCTGCTGGATCTGTAGGTGCTAATGTTTGACAAATGCATGGACCTGTTTTGTAAGTGACAGCTCTACAGGTATCCACTAAAGGGATTTATTTAACAAGTGACAAAGAAAATCATTTTTACCTCATGAACTCAAAACAGACTAACCTACTTTATGACAGCTCAGCAAAATACCACGCACCAGTTTGTATTTCTAGATAAAGTTGTTGGACAAACAAGACAGAGAATCAATAGGTTTACTAGTCAGTTTTGACTGGACGTGGAATGTTGCAATTGACTTATTTAAGTATAGGCAATGATTCAATCTCCCCAGTGATAAATACATTAACAAACAAGTTGTGCATGTACTGAGAGTTCTGTAGGCTACTCTGGAAGATTGGGAACACAGATGAAATATTAGTAATGTTGTGTTTTTCTTTTAAATGTATATAAAAGCAACATGCTGTTGTTTAAAAATCCCAATTTTACAATTTATCAGTTATTTTAAATATAATATAATTACTTAATGGAACTACTTAGGACTATGAAACAGTTGCTTCTAAACAATAACATATTTCAGTTATTAGCCTGAAAAAGAAAGCCACTCAGTTTGGGACCCATAGTGCTAAAAGGATTATACGACAGATTGAAAGATAAAAAATAAATAGTTCTGAGTTGTAAGTACATAACTAGAATTAAGCTTTCTAAGTTGAAGAAGAAAAAATGTACT